>NW_024096805.1:230000-507500 GCF_016545835.1 Crotalus tigris | reverse complement strand
AACTGCTGCGCCACCTCGGCTCATTAATGATGATGATTTGAAATACGGTGAGAGTTAAAATGATTGGTTTTAAAGTGTTTCGGACCATCTCTTAAACATCCCAACAGTGTGAATGGTTCTTACAGGTGGAGACTACCATGAGAAAGGGAGAAGCATAGATAATAGAATATTAGAGTTGGAAGGGACCTTTGAGGTCTTCTAGTCCAATCCCCTGCTGAAGCAGGAGATACTCTATCATTCCAGACAAATGACTGTCCAATCTCTTCATGAAAGCTTCCAGTGATGGAGCATCCATAACTTCTGGAGGCAAGTTGCTCCACTGATTAATTGTTCTAACTGTCAGGAAATTTCTCCTTAGTTCTAGATTGGTTATCTCCTTGATTAGCTTCCATCCATTGCTTCTTGTCCTGCCCTCAGGTGCTTTGGAGAATTGGTTGACCCCTTCTTCTCTGTGACAGCCCATCAAATATCGGAAGACTGCTATCATGTCACCCCTCGTCCTTCTCTTTGTTAGACCAGACCTACCCAGTTCCCTCAGTCATTGATTGTACGGTTTAGCCTCCATACCTGCGAAGTTGTGTGATTTCATTCTGTCTTCCAGCTGGCCGCGAACTCTGCAAAGAGACTTCATTCTCTTCAATTTCTTCTCTCAGCAATTTGTCGCCATTAGCCCCGCTAATTTTTCATTGGTCTGGGTTGTCATAGGTCATTGAGGAGGTCTGTGGGACTTCCCCCAGCCCTTCATTTCCCTGTGTGTATTCCTGCAGTCTCTAGCATGGTGCTTCTGCAACATGTATTGTATGTGTTATTTTGGCTCCAAAAATATCACCGTGCGTTTCTGAAACTGAAAGCAGTAGGAGCAGTTAAGTATCACATGCAAACTGGACTTCCATCCTGCATTGATGTCAGAAAAAGATTCTCAGATTTTTTAAAATCCTGAATTGCTTCAGTCAGGCCAGGATAGATCCAATTCACCTCTTGTATGTATTCTGTGGAATGAAGTTCAAAGTATTTGCCAAGTACCATTCATACTGGATGGCATTTAACATGTGTAACAAAACTCATGAACAGTGATATTTAAATTGTCTTCCTCTTCTTCTTCTTCTTCTTCTTCTTCTTCTTCTTCTTCTTCTTCTTCTTCTTCTTCTTCTTCTTCTTCTTCTTCTTCTTCTTCTTCTTCTTCTGAATTGAATTAAGTAGGCAATTTTGATTTATTTACATTTTTAATTAAAAGAAAATTACAAATAAAAAAGATGCTGTAGCAACTGCCATCACATGAAAGCTAACCATCGCCATGTAATTAAAAGGACTCTTTGAATTATAATTAGATTTGAAATTTAATTATGGTTGGAATACTTCAGCTTTACACACAACTGACACCTTATTGAGGCATAACCCTTATTTATAATTTTATTACATTTAAGTCTGAGTTCTTAGTCTGTAGACTAAGAGCAAGAATATTCATTTTTTGGGGGAAGCCTTTTGACACGGGAAGAGAAAACAAAGACAATTTTTGCTAAAAAATTCACACACAGAGGGATTTTCTTGGGAGAAACTTGTGTTCACAACATTGAAAGTGGTGAAAAGAAGTTGAAGAATAATGAAATATCCACCTGTTTTTATGTATGTTGCACATATGATACCTATATAAATGAAGCTTTGATTGCCTCATCATGCCTACCACAGGTTGCCTCAAAAGAATCCAATTGCCTTTTGGAAAAAAAGCATCTTTGGGACAATTATGACTTGGATGTTTGAGAATCTCTATAGATATTGTGGGAAGTCAGCGCCCCCCCCCCAGAGAAGGAAATATTAAAAGGACAGAATATTATATTTCCTCAAAGGATCTTAAAGAGCAGAAAAGCCTGAATCAAATTCAAAAGCCTGAATAGCCCCAAGTCTCCTACCCCCAAGCAGAAACCAGCTCTGTAGAAATGCAGATGTAATAATCCATTCAGGAAGGTTGGAGCCCTCCAGCTAGAAGCTTAGGAAAACTAAGACACCTAAAATCTACATACCCCACCCAAACTCTAGGACGGGATCAGGGCTTTTTTCATCATAGAACGCCCAGAACGGAGTTCCGGCACCTTGTTTGGATGGAACCTTGTAGGGTAGGCAAGGCGGGTTGTATGACATGTGAATTCTGGCACCTTTTTTCTTTACAAAAAAAAGCACTGGACGGGACATAAGGATTAACCCACAGGTGCCAAAGGGGCACACTCAGACTCAGGTCAAAGTACATGACATAGAAAATACAAAGTCTCAAATAGGAACAGGAAACAAACTCAAGAGCCCCAGAAACCCACTCCCTACATGTGCTCTCTCTCTCTCTCTTTTCTTCCAGAGCCATCTTTCTGTCTGGCTCTCCTCTTCAATAAACTGCAACCTTCTTTCTAAAGTAGTCACCATGTTATTTATTCCCGACTTGGACTGGACCCTGATGAAGACTTTTACTTCTACAACCTGATTGGACAATACTTTCTCCAGTATTTGTGTAAAGAATTTACTTAGTGCCATTTTCTTTTAGCAGTATCTTCTTTTTTTCCTGATCTCTGAGCTCAGTGTGCAAAGGGAACAAAGTTTAGTTCAGAGACTGACAAAAAAATAAAAAGAGTCAGATTGGCAGCAAAGCTGGTTAAAAAGAGCAGTGCCATTTATGTGACAATCCGAGACTGTGTTTTGACATAGCCATCACTCTGACGTTGATAAAGTGCCGTAATACAATGTCAAATGTTATAAGGCAAGAATATCGAAATTTTGATATTTTCCATATTTGGGGGAATTTGGGTGAGATTGTTGAGATGGCAAGAGGTTTTGTTGGAAGGAGAGGCAATGCATTTTTATCCCAAGCAAAATTTTATCTAAAATAAAAGAGTGAGATTGCAGATGTGGACAAAATTGTATATATACAGATAGTCCTTGACGTATGGCTGCAATTGAGCCCAAAGTTTTTGTTGCAAACTGAGACAGTTCTTAAGTGAGTTTTGCCCCATTTTATAACCTTTCTTGCCACAGTTGTTAAGTGAATCACTGAGGTGGTTAGGTCAGTAACACAGTTGGTAAGTGAATTTGGCCTCCCCACTGACTTGTCAAAGTCACAAGAGGTGATCACATGATTCCCCTGGACGCTGTAATCATCATAAATATGAATCAGTTGCCAAGTGTCTGAATTTTGTTCATGTGAACACAGGGATGCTGCAATGGTCGTAAGTGTGAACAATGGGTCATGTCCCTTTTTTCAATGCCGTTGTAACTTCAAACAGTGACTAAACGCATGTCCCAAAGATGCTTTTCCATGAGGCAACTGGACTTTCTTGTTTTTTCTTTCAAGATGTTTTGCTTCTCATCCAAGAAGCTTCTTCAGCTCTGACTGGATGCTGGGGAATAGAAGGATTTCCGTTCCTCACAGTCATCTGGTCGTTAGTACTCTCTCTGAGAGTCGTTGAGGCCACTTGGAGGTTTATCTGTGCCCTCAGGGTCACCTGAATAGTGCAAATGGGTATGGAACAAAGCAGCAGTATTTTTCAACTTCTTGGTTTAGCCCAGGGGTAGGCAACCTGGGCTCTTTTATGACTCGTGACTTCAACTCCCAGAATTCCCAAGCCAGCATGGCTCAGCATGGAAACCTCTCCCTTTCCCCTCAGCATGGCTGGCTCAGGAATTCTGGGAGTTGAAGTCCACAAGTCATAAAAGTGCCAAGATTGCCTACTCCTGCGCTAGCCTACAGACCTGGGATTTTCTGGTGCTCAAGTAACAGCCAAATCTGGTTCTTTATTTTTTTTCATGATCAACCCAGATAAGTTCCTGCTTCCTTATTAGAGTTTGGGTGGTGAAATGGTTATTGATGGGAAGTTCTAACTCAGTGGTTCTCAACCTGTGGCTCGGGACCCCATTTGCGGTCGAACGACCATTTTATGGGGGTCGCCAAACAACGCAGTCTGCCATTTTTCCCCCTTTTCCTTAGCTGTGCTACTCCCTTTTATTCTATTGGCTTTTGAAAGCCAATAGAATAGATTCTCTTGAACAGAGTCTAATTCTATTGGCTTTCAAAAGCCAATAGGAATTGTCCAGGCTGTCTCTGCCCTGCTGAGCCCGCCAAAAGTCCCATTCTGCAAACGGTGCTGCACCAGTTGAGTAGTCCTCGACTTAAGACCAGTTGAGTAGTCCTCGACTTACGACCGGTTGGGGGTCACGGCATTAAAAAGGTTGAGAACCACTGTTCTAACTGTTCCAGGAATTTTTTTCACTGCTTTATATTTCCAGGGACTTCCCCACCCACAATCTCTGATGTTTTCTTTTGTGATCTCAGGCAAGCTACTTATTCCAAAGATATCTCCATGATTCCCAGGGCCTTGCTAGGAACCTAAACCAATGAAAATTATCCTGTCTAAAGGCTGTGAGATTTGTTGTAAGAAATAACAGCATCAACAATAACGGATTTGACTGGATCATTTGATTGGATGCAATATATGTGGCATCACATGCTTATTATAAATAAGTACGTGACTGCTGTTATTAGTTTGGATCAAATTGATCCAGAAAGAATAAACTTTTCCTTTCCCAAATAATTCATTGACTCTCATTCACTATTTTTTTTAAAAAAAAACCCTCCACCTTTCTCTATTGCACTATTCAAAATAAACTTGATTACATTGTTATCTACAAGGCATTCTATTTCCCCCCTCCTTTGAAATGGCAAAAAAACCCCACTTATCTTGATATAAATCTGCTCTGGGATCTCATAAATCACAGTCTATTCTACTTCCGTTTTTATTTTTCTGTCCTCTGTTTAATGGGGTTTAACTACGGGAAAATGGTTCTTTAGCTACGGTATTGAGCAAACACCAATCATTTTGTTTAATGGCGCTGAATCGGAGGTGAAAATGTTATGTACCAAGTTACCTCGGAAGCTAATTAAAAGGCTTTTAAAAAAACTTTCCTGGTTTTTATTAATGACCCATCGGCCTGGTGGAGTTCATGAAACATTCTATACCTCTCCTTGCTGATATGCTGACCACCTCCAGTGAATATCCAGTGGGCCTTGATGATTTTAAGGGAAGGCTCACATTTTGAAGGCAGAGACATCTACCTTCAGATAGCAAAAGAACCACTAGGAAAAATCCATTTCTGTACACCATCCTCACCACCACCACCACCACCACCACGATCATCACCATCACCCAGATCAAAGCCATGGCAAACTGTGGTCTTGAGGTCATCAAGGGTCAAGCTCTTTTAAGAAGATTTCACCGTTCCAATGTGCTGTAGTGGTTAAGCTGGCTAAGCAGCTGAATGCTTAAGGGAAGGTGCTAGATTAAGAGTGGGGGTACCCAGGATCAATTCCTCCTTTAACATCCTCTAAGACAGGGGTGTCAAACTTGCAACGTCACATGACGTGTCGCGACATGTCGTGACTTTTTTTCCATTGCCGGCAATGGGTGGGTGCGGTTTCGCCATGATGCATCTGGCCCGTGGGCCGGCAGTTTGACATCCCTGCTCTAGGAGATTTTCATCCTGTCTATCAAGGAAGAGGGCCGAGAAAATATCTACAGACACATCCTGGACACAAACTGCTTCAACTTTTCCCCTCTGGATGCCGCTATAGGGCATTGCATGCCAAAACAATTAGACCCAAAGACAGTCTGCTGAACACCTAATTCCCACAGCACTGTTTTAGACCTAAACATATTTACCCATGTAGTAGGGCGGTATTGATATTATCCTTCTCATCTTTCTGATCTTCTCGTCTTTCCTACTATCTTCTCCTATTGGTATCTATAGCTTATCACTTGTTATATATTATGATTAATGATTGTAACTATGATCTATGATACATGACCTATCATTTTGTTTTTTGTATGTAGACCGAGAGCTTATGCACCTGAGACAAATTCCTTGTGTGACCAATCACACTTGGCCAATAAAGAATTCTGTTCTGTTCTGTTCTATATTCCCTATTCTATTCTGTTCTGTTCTGTTCCGTTCTGTTCCGTTCCGTTCCGTTCCGCTCCACTCCACTCCTCCACTCCACTCCACTCCACTCCACTCCACTCCACTCCACTCCACTCTACTCTACTCTACTCTACTCTACTCCACTCCACTCCACTCCACTCCACTCTACTCTATTGTGTAGTGGTAAAATGTTGGACTAAGAAAAGAGAGACTCGGATTCTAATCCCTCTTTAGCCACTGAAGTGCCCTAGTGACTGAACACAGAACAGAAAATCATATGGTTGGAAGGGATCTTGGAGATGTGCTACTCCAACCCTCTGCTTGAGCAGGACACCCTATACCATTCTGGAGAAATGGCTGTCCAGTTTCTTGTTGAAAAGAACTTCTTCAAGAAATTGTGGGTGCTTCATTACCAGAGATTTTTAAAGAACAGATTGGACAACCATTTGTCTGGAATGGTAAAGGGTCTCCTGCTTGGACTAGATGACCTTCAAGGTCCCTTCCAACTCTATTGTTCTGTTACTTGTTCTAGGGATAGTCACATCAATGAATATGCAAATAAATGCATCCACATCCATGTGGAAAGACATTTTCAGGCTGCCAGCGTGAAATAATTCTGATGGTCCCAAGAAAACAAAGAAGAACCTGCAACACCCTCTCTATTTCTATGTACAAATTTGTTATAGTTTAACCAGAGGAGAGGCCTTATCCTCCTCTCTTCGTCTGCAGAGCCCTTTGCCTAAAATAATGAAGTATTCAGTAGGCCTCTGCCTCTGTTTGGTTATCACTAAGCCATTGTGCGGTGAACAATGCCTTCTGTTTCTCTCCCCCTTCCTCCTCCAGCAAGTCTTTGTAGCATAATGATATTCATCCCTACGGACTCTCCGGTTCATAAAAAGGTATTGATGAAAGGTGGGATAGATTTACTCAAGTTTGCAGCATAATAATCCTATTGTTCGCTCCTTGAGTTTACCTAATGAACAGCCCATAATGTAAACACTCAAGTAGGAGATTTTGTGAGTATAGACTGAGGGCTCCCTCTGAACCGGGCATTCCTGCTTCTTTTGATATGACTCATTAAAGCTGAGATGGTGTGTAGGTAGAGTTTGCAGATCTGACGGTGAGTGTGTGAGTCGGCGGCTTGGGGCTGAGCTGGCGCATGGACTCAAAGGGCTATTTTGTCTGCATCTAACAGGGAAGGCAGATAATACGCAAAAGGCAGCTGTATGCTTTTCATTACCTGTCACCTGTCAGCTGAGGGTGCTTGTAGCAAGGTGACTGGTAACTTTTCATCTCTGTTGCCTTTTAGCAGATGTCTACTGCACTTAGGAGCAATCCTAAAATCTGTTTGTTTGTTTTTCCCAACCTGGTTTGCTCAGTTTGGGGAAGGCAGTTGCTTTTCTTCCATGCCTAAGAGAATACAGGTAGCCCTAGACTTAGGACAGTGGTGGGATTCATATATGTGAACAACCGGTTCTCTGTGTGGATGCCACTTCCGGAAGGCCGTTCTGGGCCTGGGTAACAAAAAATTACCAACAGTTCTGTTGAAGTGGTGAGAACCGGCTGAATCCCACCACTGGATGGATAGATAGATAGATAGAAGATAGATAAATAGATAGGTAGATAGAACAATAAACAACAGAACAATAGAAAGATAGATAGATAGATAGATAGATAGATAGATAGATAGATAGGTGGGTGAGTAGGTAGGTAGGTAGATAGATAGATAAATAGATAGATAGATAGATAGATAGATAGATAGATAGATAGATAGATGGGTAGGTGGGTGGGTGGGTGGGTGGGTAGGTAGATAGATAGGTGGGAAGGTAGGTAGATAGATAGGTGGGTAAGTGGGTGGGTAGGTAGGTAGGTAGATAGATAGATAGATGGGTATGTGGGTAAGTGGGTGGGTAGGTAGGTAGATAGATAGATAGATAGATAGATGGGTAGGTGGGTGGGTGGGTGGGTGGGTAGGTAGGTAGGTAGATAGATAGATAGAATGATAGATAGATAGATAGATAGACAGACAGATAGATGATAGGTGGGTAGGTGAGTGGGTAGGTAGGTAGGTAGATAGATAGGTGGGTTGATAGGAAGGTAGGTAGGTAGGTAGGTAGGTAGGTAGGTAGGTAGGTAGGTAGGTAGGTAGATAGATAGATAGATAGATAGATAGATAGATAGATAGATAGATAGATAGATAGATAGATAGATTTATTTCCCTAGAGAGAGTTGTTCACCAATTTTTCTCTGTATTATAGCACGGATCACAAGTTTCACCCTTGTTGCTCTGGAGTTTGTTAAGAGCCCTGCCATTGTACCATTTCACCCAGAATCTCGTCGGATTTCCTTTCCCGATTCAGCAAAGCAAAACTTCTCCTACCGAAGTATCTGCAACAACAACAAAAAAGGATGGAGTATCCTGCCAAAGCAGCAACATTTGGAAGAAAATGTTCACGTCCTAATTATTGAACATGAGAAATGTGTAAAATCCCCTCACATCGTAGCTATACACTTGACAATTGTTTTCTCACTTCGGCAGCCAAACAGGCAGGCTTGGTGATGTAATCTTTTTAACAGGGTGTCGACGGTTTTTTCTGCTCGGCAGAAGGAACGTACCGTACTTTTTACTAGTGCTCAAGCCACAAAAACAAAGCCAGGGAGGTTGTTAAAATAATGAGCAGTTGAAGAACAAATTTAATTCCCTCACAACAGTGCTGGCTGCCAGAGTCATTGAAATAGCTAAAGACGTCTTGCGCCTATGACCAGCTGGGGAAAGGAAAGGAAAATGGCTTCCCTCCCTGGTGGTGAAATTTGGTGGCGTTACACCCATTACACAATTTAGTAGTGATCTAACATATAAATAGACCAAGAACTTTAAGCTTTTGCCAACCATGGATAAATGGGTGTCCTGTTCCGTCACCGTCCCATTATGCTTATGAGTTCATGAAAAAAATTGGATTTGTGCTTGACATGGGTGGACAAGGTGACTCAATCCAATGTTTATTTCCACTGAGGGGGGAAAAAAAGCCACAATTTTACCTCTTTTGTTCATCTGGAAGGCAGATGGGCACGATGATTAAATAACAACCTGGAGGTCTAGATTCAAATTCCAAGAAGACTACGGAAGGAGTTTAAAAGTGTCGGTCTGGAATAAGTTCACACGCAGAACTAGTTTTTGCGATTGTTAACCGTTCGTAAAGTTGGTAGGTGGAATAGGGTATTTTAAAGTTTTTCCACTGTGTCTGCGAGTATTCTGTCAAGCCAGCATCTTTCTCCAATAATGGCCTCATAAAGGAAGAAAAGAAAAGGAATCTGGGTTTTACAGTCTATGTGGAATGAATTTGAGGTAGTTCTCTACTTATAATCGGTTGTAAGTTGAGGTCGTCCCCAACTTATGACTGATCACTTAGCAACTGTTCAAAGTTACAACAAAGCTCCCCCAAAGTACTTATGATCCAGTCCTGAAGTTACGTCCACTGCAGCACTCTTGTGGTCGTTCGCCCTTACGACCAACCACAGACACACTGTGGCGCATCCCGCACCTATATTTTCCCATCCTGTCTGGCACAGGATTCCCACAAGCGCTGGGCCTCTTCTCCACCGCCCCGTATTGGAAGATCTCTATTCCAAGGTCAGGGTACGGAAGGAGGACAGGTCATTTTGTTGGTGGACCATGTGGGACAATCCCACATATGGCCATCTTTTTCTGAGTGAAAAATAACGCTGGCAAAGCTCTCGATTTCCCTTTCCTTGCAAGTCACCAGCCTTAGGTCTGCCAGTGTTAGCTTCATTAGCAGAGTGACTGTTGGCGGAGCTAAGGCCAGCTTTAGTGAGGAAAGGAAAACCGAGAGCTTTGCCTGCCTTATGTTTTCTCTGGAAAGGAGAATGGGAATGAGAGATATCTACAATTTACAGAAACCTTGTAGTTATTCGTTACTCTTATTTCTTTAGGTGTTACTTTGCTTCAGGAGGATACTTCACATCAGTAACCCAATGGAGAGAGGCTAAAAAGTAAAACTGTTCCAGTTTTTCTTTCTTTCTTTCTTTCTTTCTTTCTTTCTTTCTTTCTTTCTTTCTTTCTTTCCTTCTTTCTTTTTCTTCCTTCCTTCCTTCCTTCCCTTCCTTCCTTCCTTTATCTCTCTCTCTCTTTCTCTCTCTCCCTTCCTTCCTTCCTTCCTTCCTTCCTCTTTCTCTCTCTCTCTCTTTCTTTCTTTCTCTCTCTCTCTCTCTCTCTCTTTCTTTCTCTTTCTCTCTCTCCCTTCCTTCCTTCCTTTCTTTCTATCTCTATTTCTTTCTCTCTCTCTCCTCCTTCCTTCCTTCCTTCCTTCCTTCCTTCCTTCCTTCCTTCCTTTCTCTCTTTCTCTTTCTTTCTTTCTTTCTTTCTTTCTTTCTTTCTTTCTTTCTTTCTTTCTCTCTCCCTTCCTTCCTTTCTTCCTTTCTCTTTCTCTTTCTCTTTCTCTTTCTCTTTCTCTCTCTCCCTCCCTCCCTCCCTTTCTTTCTTTCTTTCTTTCTTTCTTTCTTTTTTCTTTCTTTCTTCCTTTCTTCTTTCTTTTTTATTTCTCTCCCTTTCCCTCTTTTTTTCTCTCATAAACAGTCATTCAGACACACCACCACTGTACAGGGGCATTTGTGAGGGACAGGTTAACCCCCCCCTCAAAATTGCAGCTGCAGTTACATAATTGAAGCCCTGCCCCATTTTCATGCATGCAAAAATCGATGTGAAGCAGTTACCATGACTTGACTTATTTGAGCCATCCAGAAATCTCTGTGTGTAAGAATGAGAGTGCAAGCAGTGATTCCCCCAGCAAATGTCATGTTCTCAGACACACACACAGACACACACAAACACACAGAGACATAGACAGACATCGCAATTTAGACTGAAAGTTCTGAGATGCAGACTCCTACAAATTTTGGCTTGTTGTTATCCTGCATGTAGCCTTGCATAGGTGTGTGCCATTGTAAAAGCACTGATAATTCCTCTACCTGGCACCTGTGGGACAGCTAATTCAGCAGAAATGTCTATTGCTTGAGATAATCCAAAGGAGGATACAACAGAGAAGCAATAGATGTCAGGAAGGGATTTCCTTGAGCTGTTTTTCAGGGAGGGTTTTTTTTTGGGGGGGGGGGGTGTTAGGATAGAGTTTCAGAATAAATTCAGGGAGAGATTCTCAGCCCTTCCAGAATTTTTTATTTTATTATTTAATGCAGTAATTGAACTAATAATGTAAGTTAAATTGTTAACGTTGTACAGCAGCACTATTCTGCCAAACTGAATTTGCTAAAAGAAAACTATCACAGCAAAAACAAAACAAAACCCTGCTTCCTAAGTGCACCAAGCTAGATATTTAAAAATGATAATGATAAAGTAACTATCAATGGAATACATTTGCCATTATGTAGACACAATGCAAGTCTATACTTAGGGATGAATAGAAAGAAAATAATCAGGAGGTTCAGTTTCATAATGGCCTGTGCGCATCTAATTGACCTTCCTATCTGAAAACATGTAATTTGTGCGGGAGATTCCATAACGCCATCAACCAACAGACAGCATAAAGAGAGACGATCATTTTGCGCCCAAGCAACCTCCCACTCAGATAACAATACACTGAAAAATGACACTGGAGAAAGTAAAGTCAGAGAGAACAATCGCAACACTTAGCATTTATTAATCGACGAAAGATATAATCCTGGGGAGTTTTGTCACGAGTCTCAATGGGAAGCAGATTGCCTCTCAAAACTACCGTATATTCCGGTGTATAAGACGACTTTTGAGAGCGTTGAAACAGCCTCCAAACTCGGGGGTCGTCTTATATGCTGAGTCGTCTTATACGCCGGAAATAAGGTAGTTTCCGGCATATAAGACGACTTTCTAGGCGTGCGACTCGGTGTCGATTGACTTATACACTGGAAATACTGGTAGTTTCCGGCGTATAAGATGACTTTCTAGGCATGCGACTCGGCGTCGATCGTCTTGTGACTCGGCGTCAATCGTCTTGCTACCCGGCGTCGAACTCGGGAGTCGTCTTATACGCCGGGTCGCCCTATATGCCGGAATATACGGTACATATTGTGGAAATGATCCAAGCTTTTTTTTTTTTCCTTCCCCAAAAGCAAAATGTACAATCAGAATACAGGCACTGTAGTTGTCGACCACAATTGAGCCCAAAGCTTCAGTGGCTAAGCAAAAGAGTTCTTAAGTGATTCACAGTTGCTAAGTGAATCACTGCAGGCGTTAGGTTACTAACACAGTTGTTAAGTGAATCTGGCGTCCCCATTGACTTTGCTTGTCAGAAGGTTACAAAAGGGGATCACATGACTCTGGGAGACTAAAACTGTCATAAGTACATGCCAGTTGCCAAGGTTTGGAATGTTGATCATGTGACCACGGGGATGCTACAATGGCAGTGTGAAAAGCAATTAAAAGTCACTTTTTTTCAATGGCGTTGTAACTTCGAATGGTCATTGAACAAATGGTTGTAAGTCAAGGACTACCTGTATCAGGCTAATACATAATTACTAATTACTAATTCCAAGCCAGACCAATTTGTATGATCTCAGAAATCCTTAAAGTGTCCAGGTAGAAATTTCTTCCAGGAAAGCTTCTGCAGCACTGTGCAGGTGTGTTAGGGAAGCAGAATAACAGAGTTGGAGGTCATCTAGTCCAACCTCCTGCTCAAGCAGAAGACCCTATACCATTTCAGACAACTGGCTGTTCAGTCTTTTCTTGAAAGCCTTTAGTAAAGGAGCACCCACAACTTCTGAAGGCAAGTTGTTCCACTGGTTAAAATTTCTCACTGTCAGGAAATTTCTCCTTGGTTCTAGGTTGCTTCTCTCCTTGATTAGTTTCCAACCGTTGCTTCTTGTCCTGCCTTCAGATGCTTTGGAGAATAGCTTGACTCCCTCTTCTTTGTGGCAGCCCCTGAGATATTGGAAGACTGCTATCATGTCCCCCCTCGTCCTTCTCTTCATTAGAGATACCCAATCCTAGCAAACTTTTCTTATGTGTTTTAGCCTCCAGTCCCCTGATCATCTTTGTTGCTTTTCTCTGGACTCTTTCTAGAGTCTCAACATCTTTTTTTTTAATGTGGTAACCAAAACTGGATGCAATATTCCAGAGTGGTCTTATACAAAGACCAAAGCAAAATGGAAGCAAAATGGAGTGGTTCATCTCTAGTCTGTGCAGTGGCCTCCTGCAACCAGCCACCATTGCAGCAGGACTGGACAGAATAGTGAGTGCATTGAAAATGGTGGCTGCTTCCAGGAGGCAGCCATGAAGCCCAAGGATGGGTAGCCTATCTTCCTGCCCCAATGTAAGATCTTCAAAAGGAAAGTGTGCAATGGCTAATGAGGACTGCAAGGACCCAGCAGGATGGCATGGGGGGGGGGTAGAGGGGCAGGGGGCACTATAGTAAGGGCAAATGACCTCAGGAGCATTGTAGCAGCCATAACTTTAAAACAAGATTGCATTTGGGGAGGCTGTCATAACTTTGAATGGCCACTAAGTGACCGGTTATTAAATGAGGCCCACCTGAACTGTTATACTCCTGTATTTCTGCGATCTTTTTTTAAAAAAACAATTAATACCAATTCCAAAACACAGTAACCTGTGTGCATTATTTATTTCAGCAGCTTATTTAAATTGCCAAGCAATATGTGCAAACGGTAAAGTTGCATTGAAACTGTCTGGGGGGGTGGTGGTGGTGGAAGGCTTTGTTTGCTTGCTAAAGTTAAATATAGGCTAAGCGGGGAGAAGTCCATGGCCTTCTGTACAGTTATATCATCTTTTAAAGTCTCCAGCTGAGAGCGAAATCCCATTATTCAAATCGCAGGGACCCCTTTGATATGAAACCTGGACATGGCTAACTTTGTTTGCGGTTTGTCTTTTGTTCAACTCGGCGGAGTCACAAATCTATCTTGTCCTCAAAAAAACTGATCAGGAGAAAGAATGAGGTTAAAAAGGGTGAGTTGGATAGGGGCAGGGAAAAAAAAAAGAATATAATACTAAATTTATGTGCCACCCGAGTAACATATCAGGGCCTCTGAGCTGATTAGAGCCAGATGTTGCTAACAATGTTAGCGTTATGGTGCAACGGCAGGTGAGGGAATAAACCGCTTTCTTGAGGGCCTTCAAAAATCAAATTGGCAGTTTTTCCTGATGCTTGACGCCAACGTTCCTGTTAGGGCTACAATACCATTGTTGTTCCCTAATATTAGGCTGTGTGTCATGTAAATGAACTTGAATATATCATTTAACTTGACAAGGTGGCTAAGGCCAAGGTTACATATGTTTGGCATTATAAGCCAACCAAGGTTAAACAATAATCTTATTAATAACAGCTTTGGGGGCTAGGAAGGGGAAAGAAAACAGAATGGTTCTGATGTTACCGCATATGGCCATGTCAAGGTTTTTTTTAAAAACTATTATTTTGGCTTATCAAGACATATTTGCATTTTTATTCCCACCGAAACAAGGTTTGGTACTAATCGGCCATGGCTGTAGCCCAAAACAAGCAACCCAAATAGTTACTTCCCCTGTAAAAAAACCAGTTAAATGTTTATAAATCCTCAGCAAGCTGGTTTTGTAAATGATAAAGTGAAAAGCCCAGAGCTTCACTCTCTGATGCTCATTTGGTTTCTTTGTTTTATATCCATCTTTCTTACTTTTTCCTTGTTAGTGCAAATGATGGGTGCAGCTAACTTCAAGAAAAGGGAAAGGAGAGAAAAAAAACAAATTGCTATCCCGAACCAATGAATTTACCTCATCAATGCCAAGAAAAGCCTGTTCAACTCCTTCAGGGGTTAAGACATTTAGAACATTATACTGGCTGCATAAAACATATTAAGTGCTTCATTAACTAAAGGATCTCTGCATACTTGTCATTAAGGTCAGTGAAGGGTTACGACTAGCTATGAAAAAAAATATCCCCCACTCTGTTCTTCTGTCTATATCTCTAAGTCTGACAGGAAATATCTTGGAGTGCTGGAGAGACATTTAATCTGAATGATACACAATAAGACATGAAGCCACAATGGGTGTAATGAGGCAATAATCTCCTTGGATCCATGAAATATTTATTTCTAAATGAATTGGAGAAGGTGTTGAGCTCTGCATTGTTTAAACAATAAAAGTGCTGCAAAAGGTAAATTTAATGCAGTGTTTTTACACATGTACTAAGTGTTCTTTAAGCTCGAGATGAAGCCAAATAGAACTGCACAAGGTGTTCTGTGTTGTGCTTGACAGTTTTTTTGCTTTTCACGGTCTTAAACGGATGGCCAAAATGCAAGAGGTCTTCCTGGGCCATCCTGTGGAAAGGTCGCAACCACCTTAAGCTTTGCAGGAAGAGATGCTCATGTAGTTCCACAGGTAGATGATGGCAGGAAGGCCTATGGGGTACCATATATTTAGCAGAGATATCTACATGTTGCAGAATGCGTGGGAATGCATCCAAGATCCATATGCTAATTTTAAATCTTTATGTTCAAAGACACATTTAGTAATCATTATGGAAAGGCTCTGCTGAATTATGCTCAACTCCTGGTGGTTTGATGGACAGGTCTCTAGTTTTCTTGGCAACATTAGAGAGAGAGAGAGAGAGAGAGAGAGAGAGAGAGAGAGAGAGAGAGAGAAGGAAAGAAAAAGTGCAAGAAAGAGAGGAACAGAAAGTGAGAGAAAGAAAGAACGAAAGAGAGAGAGAGAGAGAGAGAGAGAGAGAGAGAGAGAGAGAGAGAGAGGAAGGGAGAGATGAATTGGATGGAGATAGTGTTACCATCACCAATTGCTTCTGATTATCAATGCTTTATTCAGAATTTTTAAAAAAACCACATCAGTCTAGCTCACAGCCATAGGATTTTCTGATAAGTTTCCTATCCAAGGTCTAACTCAGCTCCAATTCTTAACTTGGTGGTAGAAAAGACATAAAACAAAAGCAGGATAGGTGTAACTTTTATCGGCCATGGTTTCATGTGGTCTGAGTTCAGTGGTGGGATTCAGCTGTTTTTTTTTTTGTTGCCCAGGCCCAGAAGGGACTTCTGGGAGCCGCATCCACACAGAGAACTGGTTGTTCACATATCTGAATCCCACCACTCTATCTATCTATCTATCTATCTATCTATCTATCTATCTATCTATCTATCTATCTATCTATCTATCTATCTATCATTTATATCTATTATCCACCACTTAGTTTAATGAAGAGAAAGACCAGAAGTGACATGATAGCTGTTTTCCAATATCTCAGGGGCTGCCACAAAGAAGAGGGAGTCAAGCTATTCTCCAGAGCGTTGGAAGGCAGGAAAAGAAGCAATGGATAGAAACTAATCAAGGAGAGAAGCAACCTAGAACTAAGGAGAAATTTCCTGACAGTTAGAACAATTAACCAGTGGAACAACCTGCCTCCAGAAGTGGTGAATGCTCTAACACTGGAAGTTTTAAAGAAGAAATTGGTCAATCATTTGTCTGGAATGATATAGAAGACTTCCAAGGTCCTTTCCAACTCTGCTATTCTATTCTATAGTATTTATCTATCATTTCTCTCTCTGTATTTTTCTCATTTTTTGTCTATCTCAGTGTTTATCAACTTTGGCAACTTGAAGATGGACAGACTCCAGCAAGCTGACTGGGAGTTGAAGTCCACAAATCTTCAAGTTGCCAAGATTGAGAAACACTGGTCTATCTATTCTCACATACACATGCACATAGTCCAATTTAAAACTACATTTAATGCATAAGCATCTGATAAGTCAAGGGTAAAGCTGGAGAAATGCTTCTATACGTAACACATACATTTTGCTCACACATGCAAGAGATTCACTAAACTTTCCCTACTTAATATGGCCCTTGGCATTTCTTAAGTATTCACCTTGAATGACTAATCTGCTTTACTTTCTGTGTCTCTCGTGTTCTGCTCTCATGTTCTGTTGTCATTTGCTAAGTTCAGTTTAAATAAAGTTCCTTGTGATCTCCTACCACAAAGAGCACTGTGGGTAGCTCACTTGCTAATGTACCTTTTTGATCACACAACAGCCCCCATGTCAAATCACTGCGTTTGTACTTGTTTGAAAAGAACACGGATGGATGTTTTGGTATAAAGTGTTAGATCCTCCTTTGTTGTCATTAATTGGCATCTCTCTCAGTACTTAAAAATGTGAACTAATTCAAGCAGATTACAACTAAGTATTTCTCACAGTTGGATCTTAGACACATTTTCTCATTTTCCTGTATTCCACAGTAATGCCATCCTTCCGTTTCATGTTGAATAGTTGTATGACCTAAGGTCCTTTCCATACCATCACTATTTTCACTCACCAAATCATCAGAGACAGTTTCAAGGTAACCCTTGACTGTCATCACCTTTATGAACCTTGAAATGCGTAGTAACAAAGAGCAAAGAACAGCAGAAAATGCCTACTCATGCTGTCATCTGTCATAATCTCTGGAGTAAATATAAACCTCTTACCCTCAATTAAGACAAGAAAGAAATGAAGAAAATATAGGTTGCCTATGGAAGGATTTAGAACATAGAATAACAGAGCTGAAGAGACCTTGGAGGTCATCTAGTCCAGAGGTCCTCAACCTTTTGGGCACCAGGGACCGGTTCCATGGAGAGAAGTTTTTCCGTGGACTGGAGGTGCGTGGTTGTGTGCTTCCTGCATCTAGCGGATGGAGCTTTGCTTGTTTGTGCGGATCAATTGCTGGCATGCCGTGGTCCAGTATCAATCCATGGATCGGGGGTTCATGGACCCTTGATCTAGTCCAACCATCTACTCGAGCAGGCGAACCTCCACCATTCCAGATAAATGGTTGTCCAATCTCTTCTTGAAAACCTCCAGTGTTGGAGCGCTCACATCTTCTGAAGACAAGCCATTCCACTAGTTGATTGTTCTCACTCTTAGGAAATTTCTCCTTGGTTCTAGATTGCTTCTTTCCTTGATTATTTTCCATCCATTGTTTCTTGTCTTGCCTTCTGGTGCTTTGGTTGACCCCCTCATCTTTGTGGCAGCCCCTCAAATAGTGGAACTGGAAATACTGGAGAGAGGGCATTTCTACATTCCCTCTCTCCATCCCATTTTATAACCTAACAAATCAATCCAGAGTTCTCACTCGGCAAAAAATGACCAGGCTCAAATTATCTTCCTTAGACACATTCTGTCAAGACTCCGCTGAGAAAAATAGAAAGCAAGAGAACAAGAGAATGACAAACAGCAATCTGGATTACAGTGGTGATGTGTGCACCATTAGAAAACATAAAGGACTAGATTAAGTCCTCCATAGCAGTCATGGAGAAATACTATTCATGTGGTTATTGGGTCAACACTAACTTGATGGCACATAATCAATCAGTCAAACTTCCAATAATTCCCTCACATTTTTGGCTTCAACAAAGTTTTCTCCCTGTTTATATACAGTAGCATATAACATGTTAGGGAAATGCTAATGAATTCCTCAGAGCTTGGCATTCAGACAAATCAACCCTCAACAGACATAGAGCTAAACCACATTTGTACACCATTCAAAGGAGACAGTAAAATATTAAGGAAAGCAAAAGACCAGAACACATCCTCTGAAGCGGCCTAAATCCCAATAAGCAGGGATTAATACCAGTGGTGATTGCTCCAAAGTCACCCAGCCAGCCTTCATGCTTAAGGTGGGACTAGAACTTCTTGTCTCCTGGTTTCTAGCTTAGTGCCTTAACTAGTGCACCTAACTGGTTCTCATTCTCTTTTACTCCATAGTATTATGAGCAATAACTTTCCACAACTTCTGCCACCTGTATTATATAGATAAAGCCATTTCTCAGATGAAGAAGTTATATACGTTGGAGGAGGGGGGGGGGTAAGAGGAGGAAAGGAATCCTTCATTGCCAAGACTACAGTTGAGTGACACTTAATAGTTCAGCCAAATATGCATATTGATTTAACTGAAAATGCCCAGAAGCTGAACAATCTAAGTGATAAAACTCACACATCATTAAAAGTGAAAATTGATTATTGGACATGTAGCCAATGAAGTTATTCATCATTTGGTCGAGGTGAAAATTGGCAGTCCAAGTATGGGTATCCTTAAGGCAGTAACCAAAATGCAGACAGAGAAAGTATAATAGTGAGTGTCAATGAGCTACTACTACCAGTTGCTGGATAACATCAGTCCACAACATTTAAGCAGAGAGCATTGTGGACAAGTAGCATGACATTGAGAAGACGCTGCCTTTCAGCTGGCCTCTTGGGAAAATTGGTGAATTATTTAGAACTGACAAGGCCTAGACCAGGGGTAGGCAACCTTGGCTCTTTTATGACTCGTGGACTTCAACTCCCAGAATTCCTGAGCCAGCATGGCTAAGCATGGAAACCTCTCCCTTTCCCCTCAACATGGCTGGCTCAGGAATTCTGGGAGTTGAAGTCCACAAGCCAAGGTTGCCTACCCCTGACCTAGACAGTCACACACCTGTCTTGTAGAGTTACCACTGAAAATGCAATTTAATTGGAAAGTGAAGGAAACAGGAATTGAAAACAGTTCAATTCAACCGTTGATCCTTTCATATGTAGCAGATTGTCCCACATTAACTACAATAACTGGGACATCCACCTTGCAACAAAGTGAGAAATGGTGTTGTGTTGCCATGTAGATGTGCACAGGGATGTCCACTGAGAGGATAAAGTCAAGATGGCAGCCCCAATCATATGTAGTATGATTGTGCTGTATATCATATAACAAAGGAAACCTTGTTGTTTGTATGTAAACTGAGAGCTTATGCACTGGAGAAAAATTTGTTGTGTGTCATATCACACTTGGCCAATAAAGAATATCCCTATATTCCTAATAGAAGCCCCACCTTTTAAAAATAGGTTTTTTTGCAGACCCTTAAGATAGAGTTTTATTATAATACAATTTGTCCCCCAATAGCATGAACGTATAGGAATGCTTTAATTTCTTGCGGGTGATCAACATTTCTTGTTATTCCCTATTTTATTATTATTATTATTTTTAAAAAGCTGCTTTAATTTGATTTTAAAGCAATTTCCCCAAGAAGCCTATAAAAACCCTTCTTTTTTCAAAGCTATCCTTTTTGATATTTCCCCTCAGACAAAATAGATTTACTTATTTATTTATATCCCACCTTCATTATTTTTATAAATAATTCTGGGGAGTGAACTTATCTAACGCTCCTTCCTCCTCCCACTTTCCCACTTTCCACAGTCTCCTGGTTTCTAGTTCAGCACTTTAACCATGGATCAAACTGGCCCTTTCCTTAACTTTCTTTTTCCAGACACATCATTTTTGTCAAGATTTTGACTTTCAACTCTATTCTGGTTTAATGGATGCCAAAAAGCAGTGGGAGCTGAGATAACAACGGTGTCAAGTGCCAGGAAAATCCAGAAATCCAGGCCGTTCAAATGAGTATAAAGACTTATTGCAAGCTTAAGCTCTCTGCAAGAGTCTGACCTACTAAGATTCAAAGCACTTCTACAAGAATCTGACCTACTAATATTTGGTGCTAGATAAGAGTCAAAAGGAATTCACGGTGGGCTGGACTTCTGAGCACAAAGGGATTCGAGATTGATGATACATTTGACCCCTTCCCTCAGGCACAGCCTGGTCATCTCCTGAACTTGGAATAGCCAGAGAACAAATCAAGGTCAGTTTCATTCATTATCAGCTTAATTCAAATTAAGCCCAATTATTGTTATTCTTCATGTTCTTAATGACTATACCCTCCTGGCAGTTTCAAATTAAAATTGAGCAGCAGTTCTTGGGCAGGGTTGGAGGGTCACATCTGTGCCTTTTGTGAACCACAGGCAACAAAATTCTGGGATCACAGAATTTGTACCTGTGTGTTGCAAGAAATGTACAATATTATTGGCGGCCATGTAGTGAGCAGGATTATATGCTTTAGTCTTTACGATGTAAAGTCTATGATCAGCATTACTGAATTGGCTTCCACATTCAGACCCTAAAATCTCCTACCTGCTTGCATGTGTGCCCATGTGTGAGATGTTTTATCCAAAAACCACAAGACAAGTAGTTAAAACAACTCAGCGTCCTTCACTGCAGTTGCTGGATATAACTCAGTAGTAATTGCTAGCTTAAGGAAAATCCAATATAGGTTTTGGAGGGTGTTATTACAAATACCATGACTTCCACCTCTTCTGACTGTATGTTGTTGACAGTTGTAACTTCAATGATCCTAGGGCTTCCAATAGAATAGGGGTCTTCAAACTTGGCCCTTTTATGACTTGTGGACTTCAACTCCCAGAATTCCTCAGCAGAATTTTGGAAATTCAGTTAGAATGCAGAATTGCAGGCTAACTCTGCCCACTACCAGCAGTTCGATCTTCACCGGCTCAAGGTTGACTTAACCTTCCATCCTTCTAAGGTCGGTAAAATGAGGATACAAATTGTTGGGGGCAATAGGCTGACTTTGTAAACCACTTAAAGAAGACTATAAAGCTTTGTGAAGCAGTATATAAGTCTAAGTGCTCTTGCTATGAACTTTTTTCGCACTTGTGATCATTGCGGCATCCCCATGGTCACATGATCAAAATTCAGACGCTTGGCAACTGACTCACATTTATGACAGTTGCCGTGTCCCGGGGTCACGTGATCACCTTTTGTGAACTTCTGACAAGCAAAGTCAAAGGGGAAGACAGATTTATTTAACAACCGTGTTATTAACTTAACAACTGCAGTGATTCAGTTAACATCTGTAGCAAGAAAGATCATAAAATGAGACAAAACTTATTTAACAACTGTGTGTCAGACATTTTGGGCTCAATTGTGTCCATAGGTCAAGGACTACCTGCACTTTAATACCAGCCTCTATCTTCCTAAAAAATAAAGACTCACAAGGTTTGTAAACTAAAATGCATCTATCTTCTTTAGCTCAGCTTCATTTTAATTGGGTTAATGGGTACGGCTTCTTGGAGAAAAATGGAGAGTTTCAATAGTATTTCTGCTGTTTTGATGTATTCCTTGGGTGGCTCTGAGGTACTAGAAGATTAAGGTTCTGTCCCATTAGAATGAAGGATTATATGCAGTGCAGCTTTCCTTGAAAATGGAGACGTGAAGATTGAATGTCTTCTTGTGGAGTTGAGGAATTCTACGTTTCTAAACCCTCATGAATATAGATAAGGTGATTTTGGAACGGTGCTGTTAATTTCCTCCAATTTAACCAGACTAACAGGCTCTAATGCAGGGTCCTATTTTTTTTTCCTTAAGTTAAAAAAAAGGGCAGCAGAAAAACCACCAACAAATGTATTCAATTTATACCATTTCCAAGAGGTAGAAAAAGAAGATTTGTTTCTGATGGTTTGCTTTTTCCATTTCAGTTAAGTGGTAGGACTCTGTCTCCCGTGGACTCTCCCTTTTTTTGGCTATGGATTGTGGCGCAAAATATTTTGAGGTAGAATTGATAATCATAAGGAATAATAGATGAAATATTCTAAACTTTTTGAAGTTTAAAATCTGATGCTGTTTGATATACTGTGTCTTTATAGTTGCATTTTCTAATAATTCTATATTTTTCTTTCCCACTGTGAGGCTACAACCAGATGGTTCTTTTTTAATAAATAAATTCTTCTAGCAGATTTGGGACTGCGCTCTTTTTGTACTCTTGTTGCTACTTTTAACTTTTGCAAGTATATTCTCTATGTTATCCCTTGTCCTTAATTAGAACAATCTCAAAAGGTTAAATCTAACAACACTGAGCATACATATTATTATATTAATGCATCTCTGTCTCCTCCATCTCCATCTCCATCATCTATCTCCATCTCCATTATCTATCTCCATCTCCATTATCTATCTCCATCTCCATCATCTATCTCCATCTTGATCAACTATCTCCATTTCCATCATCTCTCCATCTCCATTATCTATCTCCATCTCCATCATCTCTCCATCTCCATCATCTATCTCCATCTCCATCATCTATCTCCATCCATCATCTCCATCATTTATCTCCATCTCCATCATCTATCTCCATCTCCATTATCTAACTCCATCTCCATTATCTATCTCCATCTCCATTATCTATCTTCATCTCCATCATCTATCTCCATCTCCATTATCTATCTCCAACTTCATTATCTATATCTCCATCATCTATCTCCATCTCCATCACCTCCATCTCCATCAGCCATCTCTATCATCCATCTTCATCATCCACCTCCATCTCCATCATACTGTTTCTTTTTCAAGTAAGCAACTTCAGCTGAGCCCAGCTCCAAATTTATTTGAGTAGTGGGTCCTCCTCAGACAAAACTGAAAAAAAAGCCAACACAGTTTTGATAAAACAGGAACATTTTTTTAGTGGCCATCTTTCAGTGGGGAAGAAATGGGCATAAATAAATTCAAAAGGCTGATAAATTTCTGCTTGGCTTAATTTTTATTACTACCTGAATAATTTTAGAAGGGAGGGAGGGAGGGAGGGAGGGAAGAAGGGAGGGAGGGAGGGAAGGAGGACAGAAGAAAGGGAGGGAAAGGGCGAGGGAGGAAGGAACGAAAAGAGGAGGAAGGGGGGAAGAAGAAAGCAAGGAAAGAAAAAAGGGAGGGAGGAAGGATAGAAAGAAAGAAAGAAAGAAGAAAGGAAAGAATCGAGAAAGAATGGAAAGAGGGAGGGAGGGAGGGAGCCAGGTAGATGATTTTGGATTCCCAGCATCCTTTTTTTCAGCTCATACTGAAAATTTCCTTTCAAACCTGTATGAGCTGCTTCTAAGCTCAAACTGAAGAAATACTCACAAGGAGTTGCTTTGTATGGGAGCTGGCAATTCCAAGTGGAGGCTGGTTGTCTAGCTTTTGCAATTTGCACCATCTCGGTAGCAGGAGAAAAGACTCTTGCCAGCATACAAATGATGGCAACCTCCATGTAGCCTCTGTGTAGAAACACTCTCCATAGGAGCCCCGTCTGGCTGGGAGCCCAGCAGTCTGAACAGTGTAGCAGCTATCTTTCATCGCCCAGTGGGAGGACTCTATTAAAAACTGACCCTAGGAAATCCAGCTGAACTATAAACACCTAATATAAGCTAACTGTTCGTGTTGAGAAGAAACTTTATTCACTAATAAACAGTGTTAAATATATCCTCGGAATAGGCTAGCTCGAAATGCATAGAAATTTGTTCAGGCTGTAAAGCGGCTTTGCAAATAACATGTATGTAATCTGTACGCTGACATGAGCAACATCCAAACATACATTTTTTTTATTGAAAAGTTTTATAAAAGTTACAATATACACCCTAAAACCCACCCACCCTAAACCTCCCCTCTCCCTCCCCCACTTCCCAGAGCTGAGTACAGGGTAACAAATATAATAATCATACTCTAACTAACATTAACCAACTATACAAATAACCAAGTCCATAATGTGCTTTAACTCCCCTTTAACATAAAAATAAACAAATTAAAAATAAACATAATAATATAAACAAGTTAATATCCTAATTCTTGAACAATACAATATCCAAATTGTTAAACAATACTAATACTAAAAATAATAATAAAACTAATAAAAATCCCACTATAATAAACTATTAATAATAATAATACTCTAAAATTTACTCATAAAGTAAATGGAAGTTTTTAGTCCCATATTTATTCTGAATATAATCTATCCATCTTCTCCAAACCGAAATGTATCTTTCTTGTGAATGATCCTTCAAATAAGCAGAAATCTTAGCCATTTCTGCTAAATTTGACACTTTAAGCGTCCATTCTTCTATGGTAGGCAAACAATCTTCTTCCAATATTGCCCTACCAATAACCTTGCAGCTGTTATCAAATTCAACATCAAATTAATTTCTTTAACATTACAATCTACAATAACACCCAATAAAAATAATTGTGGAGTAAACTTTATCTTTCTCCTAAAAATCTTTTGAATGTTCCACCAAATCTTAATCCAAAAAGCTTTTATATTTCTGCAAGTCCACCAGATATGAAAATAAGTAGCATCCAAACCATCACATCTCCAACATTTGGGCTGTAAATTAGGATACATACAAGACAACTTTTTAGGATCCAGATGCCATCTATACAACATTTTATAAAAATTTTCTCTTAAATTTTGGACCTGGGTAAATTTTACATTTCTAACCCAAATTACCTCCCATATATCCAATGGAATTGGTTCCTGAATATTTTGGGCCCACTTTACCATACAATCTTTAACTAAATCCATTTCCGAATCCAATTCTATTAAAGCATTATAAATTCTGTTTATATGCGCTCGGTTTTGATCTTTAATCTGTTTTATCAAATTCTCATCCATTGAAGTAATACCAACCTTTTGATCTAACATACATTTTTTTGTAAACAGGTCACAACTCATATTGGTTGACATGATATAAAAAGATACTGAGACTCTAGAAAGAGTACAGAGAAGAGCAACAAAGATGATCAGGGCACTGGAGGCCAAAACATAAAAGGAACGGTTGCTGGAATTGGGAATGTCTAGTTTAATGAAGAAAAGGACAAGGGGTGACATGATAGCAGTCTTCCAATATCTCAGGGGCTGCCCCAAAGAAGAGGCAGTCAAGCTATTTTCCAAAGCCCCTGAAGACCAGACAAAAAGCAATGGATGGAAACTAGCCAAGGAGAGAAACAACCTAGAACTAAGGAGAAATTTCCTGACAGTTAGAACAATTAACCAGTGGAACAGCTTGCCTCCAGAAATTGTGGGTGCTTCCATCACTGGAGGCTTTTAAGAAGAGATTGGACAACCATTTATCTGAAATGGTATAAGATTTCCTGCTTGGACAGTGGGTTGGACTAGAAAACCTCCAAGATCCCTTTCAACTCCATTACTCTGTTATTCTATTCCCAAGGCATATTGGCTAAGCAAGACAATCCTTGGTCAAACCACTTGCCAGGGGTCCATGAGGGGAGAAGGGAATAAAAAAAAGTTAAGGTAATGGCCAGTCAGCCTTGTGAGTTAGATTAGATTAAGAAACTGACACCATGTAGAATCAGAACTACTTTTATTGCAAGTCTGAATGGGGCCCTTACTAAATCTGGAAGTTTTGGAAAGCTACACTAAACAATATTTTTAAGGCACTTTGCTTAGCATTTTAGTCGTTAGTGGTTTTCTGATATTTTGTTCAGGCTTCGATACTTTTATGAGTACAGATTTTTGTGCACTTTTTGTTGATTTGCAAACTCAAATGCAAACGTTTGAAAGGTGTGATTTCTGTGTGCATGCATATTTAATTATAGATAGATTTGACACATATACGGGTGACTTTTTCTCCTAGCTAGAGGAGAGAAATTCTTTAGGAAATCACAAAATGTAGTTCAGTGGTGAGAAATGGAAGGTTTTGCACTTAGGTGGGAAAAAACAGACGCACAGATTTATATTCCCAATTTGTTCATCATTTTCCATCAAAGTGGTTTTCCATTTCCACGTCTTTCCAAAATTTCTTAATGTTTGTGCAAAGGTCAAATATTTGGAAACATATTTGTATCCAGCCATGTGGCAGAGATCCTAAAAAGTTGTCTTGTATGTATCCTAATTTACAGCCCAAATGTTGGAGATGTGGTGGTTTGGATGCTACTTATTTTCATATCTGGTGGACTTACAGAAATATAAAAGCTTTTTGGATTAAGATTTGGTGGACACCAAAAGAGACTACAACAAATCCTAAGAATAACAAATCTCTCTAAAATTTTGTCTAAAAACTATAAAACAAAAACTTCTTAACTTAGTTCTCGTGTCTTCCTTCAAAAACTCATTTATTATGCCCGAGGATATACTGCAAAAATTGCTTTTATATTTTATTTTTTTTACCCTTACCTAGATTCACCTTATTGGTGAGATGAGTGGCAAATAAATTTAATAAATAATAATGACAGTAACAGCAGAATAGAAGAGAAAGGACTGGAGAAGATAACAAAATACAAAGACCTGCAAATAGAAATAGATTACTGTTGTAAAAAAGAGCAAAGGTAATGGGTGCCTTGGATGCAATCCCAAAACATCTGGAACATCCCCTGAATACCATCGGCATTGACAAATTCACCATCAGTCAATTTCAAAAGGTGGTTTTACTCAGAACACTTGCATCCTGCAACGTTATCTGCCCATATCTGTCCATCATCAAACATCCACATCTGGTTATCCCAGGTCCTTGGGAAGGACTTGATAGGTGAACAAAAATGCCATATCCAGTCTAAACATCTGGCTGACTGTGATGAACCATAATATCCTCTCTATATTTTTCACCAAATCTACCAGCAGTATGCAGTACCCTCAAATGTTCCTTGGGGTTCCACATCTTAGCAAAAACCCCTTAGCAATTTCCTTCTGCTTGGGAAGACTTTCAGCAACCGCCCTTTTGTTTTTCTTTCAACACACTGGATATTGTGATGGTTCATGGAAGTGCTATCATATCTGTGTTGCAGAAATACAGGTGGCCTCTAGATGGCAGCAAAGATGGGACCGTCATCTTCTTATTGGCTTCAATTCAGATATAATAACTTTATTGGGCCTGACACATGATTTAAGGGAAAAGAGAGATTATAATTGTCTTTCCCTGGAAATCCTATTCAGGTTTTTGACTTTTTTCTTAAAACCTTGTGAAACTATTGAATTCTGCCTAAAGACACACCGCTAGTTCTGGAGATTTAAACTCATTACTGAAAAAACATACTGCATGAAAAACATGACAAAACAAATTATCTAGAGAAGAACGAATGTATTAATAAACAATTCTTATATTTATTTTTCACTTACATCTTTTCTAAGTCAGACATTTGGCAAATTTTAACATTATGATTAATTAGACAATGAAATCGCGAATAGCTTATTCATTTTAGAAATAATCTTTTCTTTTTTTCCACAGATTTTGGTCACTATTGTGACACCATTATTCTTTTAAGACATTCTATTCTTCCTTCTGAAAGAGATTTCAAGTCTCAGCCTCTTAATTTGAGCTCATTTAAATGTATTTAACTGTTTGAATTCAAGATAATTATGAATACAATTAAGCTTAGCAGGCCTAATGAGTAATAAAAAAGGCATTTTTGTTCTGGCAAAGAATAATTTTTGTAAAGAAAAAAAGAACAGTGAATAAGCATTGAATGCGATGAAACTGTAAGCGAATATAGTCACATAAAGGAAGAAATATGTGAATAAATATAACTGCATTCCCATGTATAGGAACTGAGACAACACCCCCTCAAATTAACTTTTAGACAATTAACTAAATGTTTTGAACAGATTTAAGAAAGGTACTGGAAATGTGTGAGAGATAATTTTGTAAGGCAACTAAAATGAGAAAGATATTATAAGAATTGTCAATGTTCCCCAAAAGCTAAAAGTGTTAGTTTTTATCTATTCATTTGGAAAAGCCCAGAATTGTTAGGAGTTGAGCATCATTTATTTATTTTATTTTATTTATTTATATTCCCCCTTTATCATTTTTATAAGTAATTCAAGACAGTAAAGATACATAAAATTCCTTCATCCTCTTATTTTCTCCACAATAACAATCCTGTGAGGTGGGTTGGAGTGAGTGAGAGAGAGAGTGATTGACTCAAAATAACACAGTTGGCTTTTATGTCTAAGGCGAGACTAGAACTCTCGGTATCCTAGTGATTGATCAAAAGTCACCCAACCAGCTTTCATGCCTAAGGCGGGACTAGAACTCTCGGTATCCTAGTGATTGGTCAAAAGACACACAACCAGCTTTTGTGCCTAAGGCGGGACTAGAGCTGCCTACAGTAAAGCCGTCTACAGTGAGATAGGCAGCAAATAAATTTAATAAATAAATCAAATAAATAAATTTAGAGTTTCCTGGTTTCTAGTCTGGTGCCTTTTAATATTTTATTTTATTTTATTATTTTATTTTATTTTATTTTATTATTTTATTTTATTATTTTATTTTATTATTTTATTTTATTTTATTATTTTATTTTATTTTATTTCACTTGGCTTATAAATTGCTCCAATTACAAATGATATTGAAAGCACACATTTCAATCTCCATAAGCCAGGTTAGCAACAATACAGTAAAACCAAGCATATTAACAATGTAAAAGGAATACGTACGTAGCACTGGGAATCATTAATCAAATTACTCAATTCGATGAAGCTAAGAAAGAGCCTTTCCATTAAAGAAGGGAAGAAATGTATAATATTCCTATTTGAATGGAAGCCCCAAATGTTAATGGACTTTTATGAAATTTATTGGGAAGATGTCTGACAAATCAGCCGTCAATAGACACATAGACATTAACAAGGTTAATGGCACGCTGGCTGAGGAATGCTGGAAGTTGAAGTCCACAAGTCATAAAAAGGCCAAGTTTGAAGACCCCTGATACAAACTGATAGCAAACAGCACTCCTTACTTGCACTGATGGTGTTACCTAGTTAGGGTAATGAAACGTCTGCAAGAAAACAAGCAAGCTCACAGAGCACCAGGGACCTCTAAGTCTGCTCTATCACCTATAATACTCTGGAAGGGACATTGCACTAGTCTCCCTTCCTTTGCAGCTTTTTCTAATGTATATGGCTTGTACAGGGCTCAGAAAAACTTCCTATAAAGGATTTTATTTTTACAAAAACTGTGTATGTGCCTCAAAGAAGTAAAAAGAACAGTGACTCTTGATGGGCTTAAAAAAAAAAAAAAAAGCAGTCCAGCTACAGAAGCTCATTTTTCAGCCTCATCTTTATAGACTCTTGATATACAACACATTCCTGTTTAAAAAAATTATTATTTCTTGGAAAGCTGCCCCCTGGGAGTGAAAAGTGCTCTGTAATTGTTCAGCACACCTGTTTCCCAAAAACCTCAGTGAAAAACTATTTAGTTTTCTCTGGTGAGAAGACTATACTACAAGCCCTGTTCAGACTTTTGACTCCTGGCCAAGCAAAACATTGTTTATATAAACCCGAGTACTATGGACTCTATTCAAACACTGAAAACGTGTGTGTGGTGGTGGATGGGTGGGTGGGTGGGTGGGGGGATGATTGGAGGGAGAGAAATCTACATATGAATTTTAACTGGGAATTGGAGCATTTTGAAGGTTTTCCAGTTTAGTGATGAACATTGAAGCTTTGTTAAGTAACTGTTGAATGAGCACAGCTCTGTTATACATTGACTCAGTACTCAATAGTAACAGTGAAAGCCCTGGCCCATTGGGGATCAGATAGCCATCACGGAAGGTGGAAGTCAAGAACTAGACACAAGCTCACTTTCAAACAGTGGCCTCAGTCTTCCTGAGTTCATGTCGTATCTCCTTCTGCCTATCGTCTTCCCTCTCACACGCACACCCTCTCCGTGCTTCCATTCCAGGCCTAGACATTCCTATTCCAATTTCTTCCCCTTCTCATATCTACAGCAGCTCAATCTCCTTTCCACCACCTACCTTGTCCCACCAGGAACCCCACCACCACTTGAGTGTACTTGCCAATGGCATTTGCCCATCTTGGCCTGGTGAGGGTTCCAAGCCTCATGGATTAGGGACTGCTCAAGTCCTAACACAGACCCTTAGTAATGAAAAGGCCAGAGAAATTCCACTTTCTGGAACCTCAGAAAGCTTGGACAGCTAGACCCACTCAGCCGACGTCCAGAGGTTGCTTCATATAGAATGGCCATCCAAGTCGTGGCTGTGGCAACTCCCAAAGTGCCTGTTGTAGACAGGACTGCGATGAATCTGACTTTGTGGATCCAAAAGTCCCCTCTGTTAGGGAGATGGGTGATTAAGAAGTTTGATACATAAATAGATAAGAAAGATCATAAATGGAGCAATTGTTAAGTAAAGCTAGAGAATTTGTTGGCTTCAAACAGGAGATGGTTTCATATCAATGAAGAAAAGAAGAAATAGGGGAGACATGATAGCAGTATTCCAGTATCTGAGGGCTGCCACAAGGCAGAGGGGGTCACATTGTTCACCAAAGCACCAGATGGAAGGACAAGAAACAATGGTTGGAAACCGACCAAAAGAGAGAAGCAACCTGGAATTAAGGAGAAACTTCCTGACAATGAGGACAATCAATCAGTGGAACAGTTTTGCCTTCAGAAATTGTGGGCGCTCCATCACTGGAGATTTTTAAGAAGAGACTGGACAGTCACCTGTCTGAGATGGTATAGGTTCTCCTGCTTAAGCGGGGGGGGGGGGTTGGACTAGAAGACCTCCAAGGTCCCTTCCAGCTCTATTCTATTCTATTCTATTCTATTCTATTCTATTCTATTCTATTCTATTCTATTCTATTCCATTCCATTCCATTCCATTCTATCAAACAATGAGGCTGCTTTGGTGGACAGTGGTTGGGTTCCATACCTAAGTCCTAACTGAATGTAAGTCTAGAATGAAAATATACACAAAATATTTATACTGAAATAAAGCTATTAGTTGGAGCGGGGTCTAGGACGGTGATGGCGAACCTTTTAGAGACTGAGTGCCCAAACTGCAACCCAAAACCCACTTATGCATCGTCGCGTGCCAAGTGGATGTGGCCCATTGGGTGGGCGTGGCTACAGTGGTAACGCAGAATGGGTGGGACTAAAAAGTTTAATCAATCAATTCCAACTTTGCAAGATCTTTTTTTTTCCGTGAGAAGTTGAAATTGATTGATTGATTGAAACTTTTTTTTTTTTTTGCACATGGCGGCGGAGGCCTAAAGCAAAAAGGTTTTATAAAACCCAACTGAAGGCCAAGGACTGGGGCAATGGCATGCATGTCCACAGAGAGGGCTCTGAATGCCGCATCTGGCACCCATGCCATAGGTTCGCCACCACTGGTCTAGGAGAACTTGTTGCCAACTTGCCATGGCCAACTCATCACAGCTGCGGCCAAATTGCCATGAGACAACTAACCGCAGCACAATTCAATGCTGTATTACTTGTTTCATTCCAGTATTTTTATTATTGGTGACCATGCTTTTGTCGAAATTATTCTAACTCTTGTATTTCTGGGTTGACTTCCTTTATTTTGTTATTATTGGCCGTAGTTCTGTCAAAATTAATTTAACTTTCATGTTTGTTAAATTGTCCTGTGTCATGTTTGTTAAATTGTCCTTGCTGCAGCAAGTTGTCTTATTTCTGACACTAAAACTATTCTCTCCCCCCCCCCAGTTTTATTCCTAGTTTGATCTTATTTTAGAATGTATTTCAATCTAACCAACATTTTTTTCTTCTGTTATTCAGGTTTTGATTACATTTTCAGACTATTTTCTTTTTTAAAAGAAAGATTATCAGATGCCAAAAGACAGTCTGTTATACAACAGAGTGTAAACACCCAAAATAAATGAAAAGCACAATATTCTTCATGTTACAACAGTTTAGTCTGGGCACGCCAACATTTTCCCCTCTTCTAATGGTTCTCATTACCCTGATTGTAGTTCGAAAATTCCTCTCTAATTGTTCTGTCTTCAAGAAACAGCCTTTATCTCATCCCTGGGTTACAGATAAAGCCACCTAATTTCCTATTTATTTGATCCCAGGTGGAATTTTGCATTTTTTTTCTGCCTATAAGTCTTGCTTCTATGCACGATTTGTGGCACTTTGGTGGTGATTATGGTAATGGGAGAGAAAGGCTGGGATCTGCTCAGCTCCAATTGGCCTTTTTGGGCTGTTGTGGGCAACTTTCCTCCAGACTCTAGTAATTGTTTTGCTTGAGCAGTGGGTTGGGCTAGAAGATCTCCAAGGTCCCTTCCAGCTCATTTTAGGTTATCCTGATGTCCACAGCCAAAGTCAAATCAAAGCCACCTAATTTCCTATTTATTTGATCCCAGATTAAGGTGGAATTTTGCATTTTCTTCTGCCTGTACGTCTTGCTCTACGCACGATTTGTGGCACTTTGGTGCGGCTGCTGATAAAAACAGGATTGCCAACATGATCGCCAACGTCCGATAACAGATTTGGCACAACAACAAGAAGAAATATTGGGAAGGAGCTGAAACAAAGCTGAGCTATAGGTACTACTTAATTTCTACCCCCATTGACATCAAACAGCACCAGTTCAATTGGAGCAACACAAAAATCATTGGCCACGCTACCACCAGTCCTGCTCGCGAGTCCATCAAAGCCTGGCACTCCACAAGCAATTCCATCAACAGACAAATCAACCGCACAGCCAACCGGGGAGAGCACTGACCCTCAACCAACGTACGCAAGCCTCCCTCCCACCAGCAGTTTACTACCCAATGTCTCTGACCTGATGTAACCTCCCCATGACAAGACCCATGACAAGACTCACTGATAACTCACACCAGACCCATGAGAAGACCCACCACAGACCCTCACTTGACACACAACCACATCTGAAGCCCTTATAAACAGAAGAGCATTGACGTTCCCTAAATTCCATTGAAGATGTTACCTAGCCGGGCAACGAAACATTTGGAAACCAACCCACACGCTCGGAGAACGAACCTCCACCCTCGTCTTGAACAGAGATGCTAGAGGTGAAATCCAAACACATGTAGGGAAAAAGTGAGTCTGGAAGCAGTTGGGAACAGCTGGGTTTGATGCCTAACGCAATTGGATGCCATGAGGAACAAATTAAACAAGTGACTGCAGTCCAAACTGCTCCTGTGACAGACACTTTAATCAGGAAGTCAAAGGGTGATTGACAAGATGAAAAGCTGGATGACATGCAAAATGGAAACAGAAGGATCAACACAAGGAAAGGGCAACCTAGGTCAGCAGGCTGACAAAAATAATCAAGTAGAACAGGCCATAATCCAATCTTTGAAGGTTTGGCAAAAGGCTAGTTATGAGAGAAGCAGCCAAAAGGAAAAGAACAGTCATTTTAGAGCAAGAAACAGATTTCTGAGACTCCCAGAGATATGTGTGTGTGAACTTTCATTTTGAAAAGAGGGATGGAAAAAGGGCTCCTGCTGAATTTTAGGGGGTGATGTGAAAATGTGCCACTGCATATGTATACAAGCACTCAAACTATATGTCAACTCTACAATGAGCATGGCTGCAGCCATTTTTACTTCTCATTCTAGGTTGCCACTTCAAATGGAGGGAGGGTGTGTGTGTGCCCAGGTGCTTTGTTAGTCAAAATAATCTTCTGTCCCGTGGGAACCAAGGTCGTCTGCTGCTCCCGCAACCAGGGACTGGGCATTGCATAAAAAAGCTTGCATAACAATAACAATAACAATAGTAGTAGTAGTAGTAATAATAATAATAATAATGAAGTTGGAAGGGACCTTGGAGGTCATCTAATCTAACCCCCGCTCAGGCAGAAAACCCTACACCATTTCAGACAAATGGCTGTCCAGTCTCTTCTTAAAAACTTCCTGTGTTCGAGCATTCACCGCTTCTGGAGGCAGGTTGTTCCACTGACTAATTGTTCTAACTGTCAGAAAATTCCTTCTTAGTTCTAGGTTGCTTCTCTCCTTGATTAGTTTCCATCCGTTGCTTCTTGTCCGCTTTCAGGTGCTTTGGAGAATAGTTTGACTCCGTCTTCTTTCGGGCAGCCCCTGAGATATTGGGACATTGCTATCATGTCCCCCCTCGTCCTTCTCTTCATTAAACTAGACATACCCAATTCCAGCAACCGTTCCTTATATGTTTTAGCCTCCAGTCCCCTAATCATCTTTGTTGTTCTTCTCTGAACTCTTTCTAGAGTCTCAACATCTCTTTTACATCGTGGTGACCAAAACTGGATGCAGTATTCCAAGTGTGGCCTTACCAAGGCATTGTAAAGCGGTATTAACACTTCACGTGATCTTGATTCTATCCCTCTGTTAATGCAGCCTAGTATTGTGTTGGCTTTTTTTGCAGCTGCAACATACAGCTGGCTCATCCAATAAGAGAACCGGTTGTTCAGGTATTTGAATCCCACCACTGGCCAAACACTTAACTGTATCACTTAGCAATGGAAATTTTGAGCTCACTTGTGGTCGTAAGTTGAGGACTACTTGGATTTACTCTACAAACTTCCTCTTAAAGCCAAAACAGTTTCAATACAGGGGCACCTGATAAAACCTTAAAGATGGGGCTTCACCCGTCTCTAAACATTATTTACCATAAAATCATAAACATCTCTATTTATCAGTAGCTATCATGATATGTGTATGCTTCACTGGAGAACAGGTTAAAAAGGAAACTGAATTAAACTGAATTCAGCTTTTGATATCAAGTTCATAGAAACCTGACATCCAATTTTATTGGTAATAATATGGAAATTGTTTATCATTAACACCTCCCAGATTGTTTTTAACTTTCCATTTTAGGCTGTATTCCTCAAACCTTCTGGCTGTCACCCCTCCAGACATGAACCAGGCTCAGCCAAGGTGATCTAAACACCACCATCTGCTGCAACAATTGGTAAACCAAATTATTGTATCTCATGATTATTGCACACAGATTCTTACATATTCTTTATATATGTACCTCCGTCTTTGCACAAGTGTGCAGGGGTAATTTTATTAATGCTAATATAATGCAGGATGAGTTCCAATAATAATGCAACTATTAATAGTCACATAATCATGAGACATAAATATAATAATATAATAACTAGGAAAGAAGAAAAAGGAATAATCAAAATACTCTACCGTATTGCTCTCTGCAATGCAAGAGTACTCAAAAAGATTAACCAGTGGAACAGCTTGCCTTTGTGGGCGCTCCATCACTGGAGGTTTTTAAGAAGAGACTAGACAATCATTTGTCTGAGATGGTATAGGTTCTCCTGCTTGAGCAGGGGGCTGGACTGGAAGACCTCCAAGGTCCCTTCCAGTTGTATTCTATTCTATATCCTATTCTATAGTATTCTATTTTATTGTATTCTATTGTATCCTACTCTACTCTACTCTACTCTACTCTACTCTACTCTACTCTACTCTACTCTACTCTACTCTACTCTACTCTATTCTATTGTCAAAGTGAAAGGTGAGTGTCATTGGTGGAGCTGACAAGTAACAATCACTTGAAGGGAAATGGGTGGTAGAATCTGAAGGTTTCAAAATGGGACAAACTTGCCTAGATACCAAAATACAGGAAAATACACCTTGAAAAACAGGAGGTGGAAGCAACTCTTTAAATATGAGGATATAATGGATGCCAAGGCATAATATTAGGAGGGATTCCAACTCTAAATTTTGGATAATGTCATGGCCCGGGACTCAGATGCTGAGTATGAATCTGAATTTGAAGAAGCTCCTCCAGCAGAACCTGTGGAATATCAGCTGCAGAAGACACAAAGCCAAGAATCAGCTGAGCTTAAACAAACACAGGCACTCCCTGAATAACTGGAGCAGTCAGATGGTGATAAAACCATGCCTTCCAGCCTTTGTTTGGCGATCCTAGTTTCGAGTGATAGTTTTGGTGAGATTTGGTCTAGGAAGGGGTAGGCAACCTTAGTTCTTTTATGACTCATGGACTTCAACTCCCAGAATTCCTGAACCAACATGGCTCAGCTTGGAAACCTCTCCCTTTCCCCTCAGCATGGCTGGCTCAGGAATTCTGGGAGTTGAAGTCCACCAGTCATAAAAGAGCCAAGCTTACCTACCCCTGGTCTAGGAGTTCTTTGATATTTTTGCAGACCATGGAATGTGCAATAGTCCCACACCATAATTCAAAGGCATCCACCCTTCTCCTATCTGCCTTTTTCAGAGTTCGAGTTTCACAACCATAAGTAGCAATTGGAAAAGTTATTGCTAGTGAACTAGGAGCTAGAGACCCCAAAGGTACTTTTTCAGGAGGCTACTGGACTCTCTTGTTTTTCTTTGAAGATGTTTTTTCAGCTCTGACGGGGATGGTGGGGAATGAAAGGATTTATACTCCTTGTAGACAGCTGGTCATTTGCATTCTTTTAGAGAGTCGTTGAGGCCATTTGGAGGTTTATCTGTGTCCTCAAGGTCATCTGAGTGGCACAAATAATTGTGGAGCCTTCTTGGAAATGTTGATACGACATCATCTATCTCCAGTCTACATCACAGTCCTTTCAACAGTTCCAAGAAGGCTCCACACCCATTTGCATCACTCAGGTGACCCTGATGGTACAGATAAACCTCCAGGTGGCCTCAACGACTCTCTAAAAGGATGCAAAGGACCAGCTGTCTGCAAGGAGTATAACTCCTTCCATTCCCCACCATCCCATCAGAGCTGAAGAAGCTTCTTGGATGAGAAGCGAAATGTAATAATAATAATAATAGTAATAATAATAATAATAATAAACTGCTCTGCGACTTCAGAATTCAAACAGACAAGCACCTGCAACATAACACCCCAGACTTAACAATTGTCGATAAGAAAGACAAAAAAGTCTGGATAGTGGACGTGGCAGTGCCTGGAGACAGCAGAATAGACGAGAAAGAACTGGAGAAGATAACAAAATACAAAGACCTACAAATAGAAATAGAAAGACTGTGGCAAAAGCAAGCAAGGGTAGTACCAATAGTAATAGGCTCCTTGGGTGCAATCCCAAAACAACTGGAGCACCACTTGAACACCATTGGCATTGACAAATTCGCTATTAGTCAATTGCAAAAGGCGGCCTTACTAGGAACTGCTTCCATCCTGCGACGATATCTGTAATACCATCAAACATCCACATCTGCCTATCCCAGGTCCTGGGTAAGGACTCGATAGGTAGACAAAATGCCAAATCCAGTCTGAACATCTGGCTGACTGTGCGATGATCCTAATAATAAAGTTGGAAGGGACCTTGGAGGTCATCTGGTCCAACCCCCTGCTCAGGCAGGAAACCCTATACCACAGGTCGGCAACCTGCGGCTCCGGAGCCGCATGCGGCTCTTTGAGCCTTCCCCTGTGGCTCCCAGCCTCCTCTGCCTTTGCAGAGAGAGACAGAGACAGAGAGAGGAATTGCGCTTCCCTGCTTCTCTCTCTCTCTCTCTCTCTCTCTCTCTCTCTCTCTCTCTCTCTGTGTGTGTGTGTGTCTGTGTGTGTGTGTGTGTGTGTATAAAAAAAGAGAGTGCACTCACAGTGTTCTCCGAGGAGCTGAAAAGCTTACTGGGCGGAGCTCTTCCCTTTGCTGCGTCTCTGCAGGAAGCAGGAAGGGCAGGAGAGAGCTAGCTAGCCCAGCTAGGCTGACTCAGGAATTCTGGGAGTTGAAGTCCATGAGTCATAAAAGAGACGAGATTGCCTACCCCTGATCTTGTTGGACAACAGCCTGAAGCTTGTCAGGTGAGTAGCAGATAGGAGAGGGGGGGGAGAGAGAGAGAGAGAGAAAGAGAGAGAGGGAGAGAGAGAGAGAAAGAGAGAGAGAGAAAGAAAGAGAGCGGGGGAAGAGGAGTGGCAGACCAAGGGCAGATAGAGAGGGAGAGAGAGACCCTTTTGACATCTAAAATGAAGATAACACTGCATATATCCTTTTTTTACCTTTGTGTGTGTGTGTGTGTGTGTGTGTGTATGTATATATATATATACATACATACATATACATATATATATATACACACACACATACATACACACACACAAACACACACACACCTATAATAAAGGTAAAAAAGGATATGTGCAGTGTTATCTTCATTTTAGATATCAAAATGGTTTCGCGGCTCCCAGTGTTTTGTTTTTGGTGGGAAACGGGTCCAAGTGGCTCTTTAAGTGTTTTGGGTTGCCTACCCCTGCCCTATACCATTTTGGACAAATGGCTGTCCAGTCTCTTCTTAAAAACTTCCAGTGTTGGAGCATTCACCGCTTCTGGAGGCAGGCTGTTCTACTGGTTAATTGTTCTAGCTGTCTTCAAAGAAAAACAAGAAAGTCCAGTCACCTTGTGAAAAAGTACTTTTGGAACAACCATGTCCTAGATGACTGAGAATCTCCACCAATATTTAGGAGCTGGAGAGCAACTGGGTAAAACAAGCCAGCAGCAGGTATGAACCAATGATGTGTGAGTGTGCTTTCCTTTATAAGAGACTTCCCAGCCGAACCCAACCAAAATTTGCCGTCTCCAATGTGGAAGCCTGCATATTTCTGATTGAAGCAATTCAAACTCCGTATGCTTTCATTGTTCATCAAGAACGACAGCAATAACTGTGATGCAGACAATCAGTAGTGATCACTGACAAGTAATTAATTAAAAAATAACCATTCTTCAATGGTTCATCAGATGGTAGGGGTTTTAAGTTATTTCTGTTGAGCAATAAACTACAGGATGTTGATTCTGGCAACTTCATATTACTCAGCAAAAGGATGACACATGTCGGTCTGGAAAAACTGCCTACCATCCTTCAGTTAACATGGCAAGCTTAAGGTGGACCACAGCAGATGGAAAACCTGGCCTTCAATTCCCATGTAGGGATTCTTAGATTTATTTTAGAACTGAACATTTAGGATTAGCTGATAGCGAAAAATATGGAAAATAAATACTTTCCATCCTGCAGACTGGTTACATTTTCCCCAAAACTTCATGACACTTTTGGGGGACTTTCAGTGAAAATCCCACCATAATATTTTCTTTGATGTATTTATCATTATTTTGCTCCATCTCCATGGATCTCAGGGTGAGATAATCAGTAAAAAGCAATAAAATGATTGTGCAATATTCAAGCTATTTAGAATGTAAGGCCAATTAGATTACATTAGTGACAAGTGACCTGTGCTTTCCCATGCTTAACTGAATCAGTTAAAGACTCAATGTTAGCACGTGTATAATTGGTAAATTTGTTTAATTTTAATCTTGATTAGATTTTGTGGCTAGCAGCTTTGAATTCAGGCCATTTGGCTAGCATTTATTTCAACGCAGTGGGCAAATCTAATAAATCTAATAATTTTGTATGCAGTTTAAATGTATTATATGAATGCAATTAATTGACTGAGTGCTATCAAGTTGATATAAATCTTAGAAAGCCCGAAGTTTTTCATCTAGTAGCCCTAGGTTAATGATCTTAACTATTGTCATTGAACTATATTCACCACCAATTTTATAATGGGATAGATCAGGCGTCTTCAAACTTGGCCCTTTTATGACTTGTGGACTTCAACTCCCAGAATTCCTCGGTCAGCGTGCCTGGTTGAGGAATCTTGGGAGTGGAAGTCCACCAGTCATAAAAGGGCCAAGTTTGAAGACCCCTGGAACAGATGCTGAAAACTGATACACTGACTTTCGTAAGCAAAAAGTACACTAAGTATACACAAGTGAATTGTTTCCTGAGTTTTAGCATTCACTTCATACATTTTCCGTAAACTGAATAGTAAAATTCAGGAAACAAGCCACTTTTGAATGTTATCAATTACAGTTCAAACTATATGGGATTTCCACCCCCCCAAATGATCTATTAATTTTAAAAAACAGAGACACCTTCTTAACGCCATATGTTAATTTTTAAAGGCAAAGGAAGCATTTTAAAGCATCTGTTTTTATTTTGTAAGAAACCATTTCAAGAAATAAAACAATATCGGAGAGATTAAAAAAAAAATCAGCTTGCGATGCTTCTCTCTTCTTTTCTGTTGAAAATCTGGATCTGAGGATCTCTTTAATCTGCTAATACCTGGTTGCTGGAGCGTGCACTTTTTTCCCATTAATGTGCTCACTCACACGTTTTTCTTCTTTTTTACTCCTCCCCCCTCCTAATTAACACATTTTACATTGGAGTAATTGACTTGTTCTCTTCTGAGCAAATCCTTTTCTCACTGCACTGGTTTGCTGCAGAAAGAAAAACGGGGACCCATCTGAGTGATACGGTCAACAATTGTAGATTTTCTTTCTTCTCCATGGGACCTGGAGAGGGAAACGGAGGGAGACAACTGAGGAACGCACAAAGCTCCCGCCTTTGCATCAATGCAGAGTGTATAACAATGACCAGGACAGGAGAAGGAAATCCACAAAGGGAACAATCACATGCATAACCAGGTACAAGTTTAGTGGCTGCATTCACACAACATACCAGTCATGGTTAAAGCTTTTATTGGGGGAGGGGGTTACATGTTGATCCAATCCCATTTGGCTTATCTGAGACCACCACATTATGCAAACCAGAACTTGGGTTAATTCATGAGTTAAGACATGACAAAAAGCAGCATGCAAGTACTGTAGGTTTATTGTCAGGCACAAAGAATCAGGACCACATATAAAGTTTTAGTTGGATTGATTTATTGCTCATGCCTATATACAAGAATCTAGTCAACTAATAGCACTAAACTGGTGTTAGATAAGACTTAATGGAATTCAAGAGCAGTTGGACTTAGACTGCTGTGGGAATGTAGCGACTCTAGGCTAATTACTCTCTTGACTCTGTTCCCAGGCTCTGGATGTCCTCCTCTTACGTATATAATAACCAAGTTCAAAGTACTGTATAAATTCAATCAAAGAGAAAGTTAGAGACTTTGGTGCATTGTGGTTTATGGCAATGTGATCATTAAATCAATGTTAATGGAATGGAAGGGACAAAGAAAGGGTGGTGACTTCTCTGTCCTTATAGTATTCTGAATGGATGAATGAATTCCTATTTACACGGACTCTATTTTTCAATGATTTTGAGGCTTCCCAGGTGTCAAGATTATTCAACATGCCATTTTCATAGAAGGCAATGACTGGAGAGCTTATGGTTCTTCCGTGATTTTCTTCTTTCTTTACTGATAAATACAATTTCAGCTTTGAAGAAGGTCCATAGAATTACTGCATCCAGTTTTGGTCACCACGATGTAAAAAAGATGTTGAGACTCTAGAAAGAGTACAGAGAAGAGCAACAAAGATGATTAGAGGACTGGAGGCTAAAACATATAAGGAACGGCTGCTAGAATTGGGTATGTCTAGTTTAGCGAAGAGAAGGACAAGGGGGGGACATGATAGCAGTGTTCCAATATCTCAGGGGCTGCCACAAAGAAGAGGGAGTCAAGCTATTTTCCAAAGTGCCTGAAGGCAGGACAAGAAGCAACGGGTGGAAACTAATCAAGGAGAGAAGCAACCTAGAACTAAGGAGAAACTTCCTGACAGTGAGCACAATTAATCAGTGGAACAGCCTGCCTCCAGAAGCAGTAAATGCTCCAACACTGGAAGTTTTTAAGAAGAGACTGGACAGCCATTTGTCCAAAATGGTGTAGGGTTTCCTGCCTGAGCAGGGGGTTGGACTAGATGACCTCCAAGGTCCCTTCTAACTTTACTACTATTACATTATTACATTACATTACAATTACCACCATAGCAGATTAGTTTTCTATCCAACTTCTATTATCTCTTGCAAAGATCTGTGCCAGAGCAATTCAACATGTCCCTGCCTTTGTTATGGAAAGAAATGTGTCTCTTTTTTTGTTTGTATATAATTTTTACCTGGAAGAACATTGTCCATGGGGTCGCGATGGGTCGGACACGACTTCGCAATTAACAACAACAACAACAATATAATTTTGGCTCATCCTCAGAGTTTCATTGGGCTTGGCTTGCCCCTCATGAGAGATTTATCTATTTTTTAAAATTATGAATATGGCTGCCCAATTTGATGCAGTGATTCTGTACATAACCCTACATAAAAACATGCCAAAAACAAAATACAAAAATAAACACAATCAATTCATTATTTGTAACCAAAACGGACGTAATAACTAAACATGCTAGAAAAATACAGGTAGTCAATCTGTAATAACCAACTGGAAAAAAAATATCCCTAATCCTACAACACATTGGCCAGTATATAAAGTAGGCATGTCCAATCCGTGGCCATGGGTCATATGTGATCTTGGACAGCTAGTAATGCAGCCCCACAAGTTAGTAAACTTTTAACATTATTATGTGTTTTATATATACTAACTATATTATATATTTTATATGCAACCCAAGACAATTCATCTTCACTCAGTGAGGCCCAGGCAAGCCAAAATTAGACATCCATGGTCTAAAGTTTCATTAAGTAAAGTCTCCCTCAAACTGTATTCATTTTTTGGTGACTATATGGACATATCCATGTACTTTTCTTAGCAATAATACAGATGTGGTTTATTATTAGCATTTGGTTTTTTTTTTCTTTTTTACATCTAACTTAATGCAAAAGTCTTGGTGGCCTCCCATTGTTGTTCTAACCAGACCCCATTTGATTTCAGGTCTAGCTAAGGTCAGTTGAATGTTGCCTCCTTTTGAGATACGTAGCAGTTCACTGATGATCATATATAGTTCATCAGGTCTTTAGAAGTAATTTCTGTAGAGCTTCCATGTAAATTACATATAACATTATCATTGTCAGCCATTCAGTCATGTCTGACCCTCAGCCACTCTATGGATCAGCAGTCTCCATGTCCCCGTGTCTCACACCACCTCCTTGAGATCTGTCATGGTCATCCTGGGGTCATTTTTTATAGTATCCAGCCAGTTTTTAAGAAGAGACTATCCTCATTAGGCTTGTTACTTTATACTGGATTTTTTTTATTACATTAGCACAGAGGGACCATTATTTTCATACATACAAAAAATACATACACATATTTTCAACTTCCAGCCTCCAATTTCAGAATCTTTTCATCTCTCTCTCTCTCTCTCTCTCTCTCTCTCTCTTTCTCTCCCTCCCTCCCTCCCTCCCTCCCTTCTTTCTTTTTTTCTTTTAGAACAATTAACCAGTGGAACAACCTGCCCCCAGAAGCGGTGAATGCTCCAACACTGGAAGTTTTTAAGAAGAGACTGGACAGCCATTTGTCCGAAATGGTATAGGGCAGTGGTTCTCAACCTGTGGGTCGGGACCCCATTTGGGGTCGAACGACCATTTCACGGGGGTCGCCAAACAAGGCTGTCCACCATTTTTCCCCCCTTTTCCTTAGCTGTACTACTCCCTTTTATTCTATTGGCTTTTGAAAGCCAATAGAATAGACTCTCTTGCATAGAGTCTAATTCTATTGGCTTTCAAAAGCCAATAGGAATTGTCCAGGCTGTCTCTGTCCTGCTGAGCCCGCAAAAAGTCCCATTCTGCAAACGGTGCTGCATCAATTGAGTAGTCCTCGACTTACGACCGGTTGAGTAGTCCTCGACTTACGACCGGTTGGGGGTCCCGGCATTAAAAAGGTTGAGAACCACTGGTATAGGGCAAGGGTAGGCAACCTTGACTCTTTTATGACTTGTGGACTTCAACTCCCAGAATTCCCAGCATGGCTCAGCTGGAAACCTCTCCCTTCCCCTCAGTATGGCTGGCTCAGGAATTCTGGGAATTGAAGTCCACGAGTCATAAAAGAGCCAAGGTTGCCTACCCCGGTATAGGGTTTCCTGCCTGAGCAGGGGGTTGGACTAGATGACCTTCAAGGTCCCTTCCAACATTATTATTATTGTTGTTGTTGTTGTTATTATTATTATTATTATTATTTCCAGTATGATTGATTTTTCGAGTGAGTCAGCTTGCAAAATATGATAGTCTTTGCATATTGCAGAATGGAAAATAACCAAATCTTGACCAATCCTTCCCAACTCATAACACACAACGCATAACAAAATAACCAATAATTAACCTTGTACTTTTACTCTTATGACAATGTAGAAATAGATGAAATCTAAAGCAGTTATGGAGCGATCAAAAATGTCATGCCAGACCATTTATTTCATCTTACTGAAGTTCTTTAGCACCTTCCATTCAAACAGCATCTTCTTCTGGTCTCTGTAGCACAGGGGGGTCAAACTCAATTTTATTGAGGGCCGGATCAGCATTGCGGTTGCCCTCAGGGGGCTGGATGGGTGTGGCCAGGGTGGGTGTGGCTTACTGGGTGGGAATGGATGGAGTGGGTGTGGCCTACTGGGTGGATGTGACCAGCTCTACATCGTTTGCGTCAAGGGTGCCTGTGGGGGCCTGGGCAGGAATGGGATAGATCTGAGGGTCTCTGGCAGAAGGGAGTGGGACCGGGGCAAGCGCCAAGGCATGGTCCACTGGAGGAGCCTCACTGTTCCTCTCAGGCCATGCAAGGGGTGGGGCTTATGGAGCTGAGACTGAATGCATAGATGGCCACCACAAAATTGTACATTGGCTCCCGGATGGCCTGGGCCAGGGCCAAGGCAGCAGGGGCCGTTCCCTCACTGTTTCCAGGATGGCTTCGTGGGCCACATGAAACAATTTCGTGGGCCGCATCTGGCCCCCGAGCCTTGTGTTTGACATGTCTATTGTAGCACCTTCTGGATGAAAAAGAAGAGGGAATTGCTTTGTGTATGCTATAATAACTTCCTTCTGAGAAAAATCATGAGGAGACATATGCATATGAAACCGGTTAACAGTTCTCACACCGCTAGACAACATGGGCAGTTACTTTTTTTTTTACCACCCCTGTAGGGTTTAGGTCTCCACATCATTTATGAGCTTCGTATTCCAAAATTACTTTGACTGCATCTCAAGAGAAGAAGGTTATAAACACAGCATGTTCAAAATAGGTGTTATATAGAAACAATGGAGAAAGTTTAGCCTCTCTGCAGGTCTTTGTCTATTAAATTATTTCAATTCCCAAATTAAAAACTCACTCTTTTATGGGAATAGGGAAACCCTTTCTTTCTTTAAAAAAAAATAATCAAGAAGCTCTTAGATTGATTTTAGATATTTTAGAAAGACCTCATCTGTAGAGACTACAAGGACATGATTTTATGTGATTTTTGTCTAATGGTTTTTTTTAATAGAAGAGAAACCTTCATAATATTTTAGTTCAGAGAAAACCCTGGTGAGTTCAGTTTAATAAATCTTGAGGCCTCCTGGGGGAGGAAGGCCTGAATTTCAAGAGATCAATCAACAACATTTATCAATGCATTCTCATTTGTTCTTCTTGGCTATCTAAAAATGGGTTCAACACAAATGAGACTGAGGATCAAACACTTCTATGAGATGAAATTGTCTGGTTGTTAATGTACATCAGTGTTACAAAAATATAAGCATGTTTGAACAAAGCCGCAGAGATCCTTTTTAAGTTTCCCATAGATTGAAGAGAAAAGAACCAGATGTTTTTACAGTGGGAATTCACCAAGACGAGATAAATATTTCATAGACAGGGACTTTCAACAGCAAAGCTTTGGAACACAACCATGTCTTTGCTTTAACATTAGAAGTGTTGATCAAGCGAATCGTGGTTGATTCAGATCAACAGCCCTGTAACATAGAGATTTGATTGGTTTGCTCTTATAATGCCTTCTCATGCCAAATTTTTGGTCCCATCTACAAGATAAAGGCCACCAGATCTTGTTATGGTTACTCTGGTTAAAAACAAAAAACTTTCTCCTCCCCAACTGCTATTCAACATTCAATAACACCCTCCCAAGTTGGAATTACTTTGATTGTAAAAAAATAATGGAAGCTTATTAAAAATGAATATGCCATTGTCTTAAACTAATTTTGCACTTTGTATAAAAGATACAATGGGAATATTGTATTTACGTAGTTACCTTTTTAAAGAAAAGACAGTGTAGAAGGACACAGAACATAGGATAATAGGATTGGAAGGGACCTTGGCGGTCTTCTAGTCCAGTGATGGTGAACCTTTTAGAGACTGAGTGCCCCAAAACCGCCTCGCCCCTGCCCCATCCCCGCATCTTCTACCTGCAGGGCCACAGCAGATCACCCAGCAGTGTCATAGTGGCCACGCCCTCTATCTGCGCCCCACAGCATCATCTGTATGCGATGGGGCGTGAGGGTGGAGTCTTGTCCCTGCTGCCCGGCTGCCATGTCCTTGGCTGTGCTGTTCTGCATAGGCTGCACTCGGGGCGACTCTCCTCTGGGGGGGCTGCTGGTGAGGAGGGGGCCACAGGGGTGGCGGGGCTGGGGCGACAGCATGCATGCCCACAGAGAGGGCTCTGAGTGCTGCCTCTGTGCTATAGGTTCACCACCACTGTTCTAGTCCAATCCCTGCCTATGACAGGGCATCCTATACATCCCAGACAAATGGCTGTCTAGTCTATCTTGAAAACGTCCAGTGATGGAGCATCCACACCTTACAGAGGTGAACCATTTCACTGATCAATTGTTCTCACTGTCAGGAAATTTCTCCTTAGTTCTAGGATGGAATTCTCTTTAAAGTCCCAAGCGGCTTTTTCAAAAGGCAAGCGGACTTTCTTTGTTTTTCCTTGACGACATTTTGCTTCTTATCTGAGAAGCTTCTTCAGTTCTTGGATGAGACGCAAAACATCTTTAAGGAAAAACAAACAAAAAAGGCCTGCTGCCTTTTGAAAAAGCACCTTTGGGACAACCATGACCCGGATGAATGAAACTTTCCATAGACGTTCTCTGTTTAATGACCGTCTGCTGTTACTTCATGTCCTGCCCTCAGGTGCTTTGGAGAATAAGTGGACTCCTCTGTGACAGACTGTCAAGGGCATAATCAATTGCCCTGCCTTACAGGCAAAGACATTGAGCAAACGGGCTGTTGTGATAGTATTAAAGGAAGTACATTAAATCAAGGAAAGTTGAAGGCTCAGTAGAGTTATTTTGGCAGTAAAGTCCTGTGAAAGATAGAGGCATACAAACAGCTAAGGGACCACTCATATTTCTTCGGACATCCAGCTATCTCTATTTCAAGTAGCAAGAAATGGCAATCAGCTAAAACAATGCCCTTGTGTAAATCAATGGTACAGTTAGAGTTAGAGTTAGTGCTGCAAAAGGTGAAAAAAAGGTTAATCAAAATGATTACCGGTCACACTGCAACTACATTTGAAAGTCTCTGCGTCAGATTAAGCATTGATGCTACCGCAGAGTTTTAAGATTCTCTTTTCTGACACTAGCTCTTCTACTAAAACCTTTTGCTTCTCCTGAATCAACTTAAGACAAAGGAGGCCTTCGGCAGTGCATTTTCAAAATGTGTCCAAAAACGATAGTGTGGTTCTTCCCCCCCCCCACAAGTGGTTTTGAAAAGACCAGATAGAATGCAGAAATGTAACTGCAATGATTTGAAAATCACTTTAATCAGCCAAGGAATATTAGCGTTCCAAACACTGAACCTTAAACCTTTATCTACATCCTCATCTGATTTTCATGGGTAGCTAGAAAGCAGCTGACAAGATGGGAGGACAGACATTACTGTTAAAATCTGACTTTTCCTTTTGCTGTACTTCACACGGTAAGTAATTTGCTTTTCTGCACTGTGTGGGGAACTTTAGAAAGAAAATAGACAACACAGCCCCTGTTAGTTTCTCATTTCATAGATATTTCTTTACCTAAGCAGAGAAACACATTTACCATGGACAGGTAGAAAAGGATTGCAAGCGCAAGTGACTTTCGACTTCCTGCTGGCTTCCCCATTGAGTTTCCTTGTGGGAAGCTGGCAAGGAGCATCAGAAGTCTTCCTTCCTTCCTTCCTTCCTTCCTTCCTTCCTTCCTTCCTTCCTTCCTTCCCCTTGCATATCACATGGGACTTACCTAATTGGTATGAAGGATGTGTATGTGTATGCTGTTTACATTATCTACTGGTTGATGATGACAACACTTGCATCCATAATAAGCTAAAGTGGTGTGCAGATGACATATTAGACCCGGTAGCTAATTTTTTGTTGACTTCAGCGAACCGGCTGAAGCCCTATGAAGAAACAGTGGACCACCTGGTAAGCTGTTGCAAGAAGATTGCACAGACTGACTACAAGCAGTGGCATGACAAAGTAGCAACAACTGTGCATTGGAAGATCTGCAAAAATATAATTTGCCTGTAAGCAAAAAATAGTGGGATCATAAAATAGAGAAAGTCATAGAAAATGATAAAATTAAACTGCTCTGGGACTTCAGAATTCAAACAGACAAGCACCTGCAACATAACACCCCAGACTTAACAATGGTCGATAAGAAAGACAAAAAAGTCTGGATAGTGGACGTGGCAGTGCCTGGAGACAGCAGAATAGAAGAGAAAGAACTGGAGGAGATAACAAAATACAAAGACCTACAAATAGAAATAGAAAGACTGTGGCAAAAGCAAGCAAGGGTAGTACCAATAGTCATAGGCTCCTTGGGTGCAATCCCAAAACAACTGGAGCACCACTTGAACACCATTGGCATTGACAAATTCGCTATTAGTCAATTGCAAAAGGCGGCCTTATTAGGAACTGCTTCCATCCTGCGACGATACCTGTAATACCATCAAACATCCACATCTGCCTATCCCAGGTCCTGGGTAAGGACTCGATAGGTAGACAAAATGCCAAATCCATTCTGAACATCTGGCTGACTGTGCGATGATCAATAATAATAATAATAATAATAATAATAATAATAATAAAGTTGGAAGGGACCTTGAAGGTCATCGAATCCAACCCCTTGCTCAGGCAGGAAACCCTACACCATTTCGGACAAATGGCTGTCCAGTCTCTTCTTAAAAACTTCCAGTGTTGGAGCATTCCCCGCTTCTGGAGGCAGGTGGTTCCATTGGTTAATTGTTCTAACTGTCAGGAAATTTCTCCTTAGTTCCAGGTTGCTTCTCTCCTTGATTAGTTTCCATCCATTGCTTCTTGTCCTGCCTTCAGGCGCTTTGGAGAATAGCTTGACTTCCACTTGAGGAAGTCCATTCTGAGCCTTGGAGGCCTGGGGGAGGCCTCTGTGACCCAGAACGGCCCACCAGAAGTGCATGGACGCCACTTCTGGAAGTCCGTTCTGAGCCTCAGAGGCCCAGGCCCAGAACAGACTTCTGGAAGCGGCATCCAAACAGAGAACTGGTTGTTCAGGTATTTGAATCCCACCAATGATTAGTGATAATGATTGGGATGATTTGTGATAGATAGAAAACCATTGTAGTCTTTTTACAAGCTAATTACAGTAACAGATTGTTGATAGAAGGCTTTTAAGTTTAACTTTGTTGTTGATTAATGATTAAAATAGATAGATTTGTAACAGGTCAAATTGGTTGCAAGTAGATGTAGAAGTTTATAAATCTTAGACCTGACTCACAAGGAGAGAAAACTATTATTGTTGCTATATATTTGTCAGTGTTCAACTGGGGGGGGGGGGAATAATATGTGTTTTGGTTTATTGCCTTTCTATTCCACATTTTTAATGTCTTTGTTTAGTTTGTTTTTGTAAAATCTCCATTTTTTTTCTCCCCTTGGAGTTCGTATTTTAATTTTTGTATAAAAAAAAAAAACCCAAAGAAAAAGATTGGACAGCCATTTTCTGGGATGGAGTAGGGTCTCCTATCTTAGGTGGGTGGGTGGCTGGGGCTGGACTAAAAGATCTCTGGGGTCCTTCCTAGCCCTATGATTATATGAAAATGCATTGGGAACGGTCTGCTCTCCAATCCTCAAAAAACTAGTTTTGCTTAAAAGTTCTACCAACAGAAATCTGGAGTAGTTTTCAGAAGACTAAAGATTGTCACTGCATTTGTTCTGCTTTCTTTCAGAAAATGAATACATCTGAGTGCTATTTGATGCATATTTCTTTTAAGACTCAGAGAAAGCTGTTTAGAACATCCTGAAAATACACAGGAATGAGCCATTTAGTGGAAAGTTTTCTGGGTGATGCAGGGGAAGTTACACCCACATAATTCATTAAACGTAATAGGAACAGTATGAAAATTTTTCTGTTTGGAAATTGCCCCCTTTGTCTATGAGAAGGAAAAGAATGAATGCTTAGGGGATTCACGGTATTCTTTGCAAATGATCCATTCACAAAGACACTAAAACTCATCATCAAAGGATTCATAGAAGTAAGCTTTGCCTTACGGGGCTTCCTAATTTCTCTGCTGCATATCCATCCTTTTCGAATCACTGCTTTTCTCCAAATCATCCTTGCGACTTGCATTAGACAAGAGGAAAAATATTCCAGAGTTAATTCGGTACTACTTGCCAATTTTCAGAAGGAAGCAGGTCTAGTGGTGTTGAACAATGTCCCGTTTGTGTCTATTTTTGAATCCCCTTGTAAAAGTTTACACATTCAAGCTCCCTGATTCTCAATTTACCTTACTGGCCTGCAGAGATTTCATCTTGAAGCTGAGTGTGATTTGCTGTGCAATGTTGACATATTTGATATGTATGTAGAAGGGCAAAAGAATGTTACACCTTGGAGAAGAAAAAACTAGATTTTGCAGCAAAGGATTGCTTTATTCCATGCATGGCTAGAATTTGTAAGGAATGATACCTTTTAAAAAAAACCAACGTATATTGGTATTTTCAAATTTTTGAATATTTTAGGGAGGCATTTGCTGAAGTGCATAAACTAAGCTTAACATCTTGTGTGAACAAAGCAATTAGGTTTTTAATGGACTTGGTTAAACCCAATCACTATGGAAACAGTTGATCTCAACTCATTAAGTTTGCACTGTACAGTGTGCAAATTTATTTATTTAACAAATTTATATAGCCCCCATCTACCCAAGGAACTCTGGGTGATGAATAGAAATAAAAGCAAATAGACCTATTGTCAAGAAACTGGGACGATGCGCCCCAAAATTCATTATCAGCTCATCAAAAAACCCACATCCACATCCAGAGTCCCATCCACTTCTGACCTCTGAGCCAGATCTTTACAGTTTTCCAGAATGTTAATAGGCTTCAGGCTCTCTTTCTCTTTCTCTCCCCCCCCCTTCTCCCTCTCTTATACATATTTTTTATTGAAACTTTTAAACCAGAAGATAAAAATTAATAAAGACCAACATAAAGTAAGAAAGAAAAAGAAAGATATCAAAGAAAAAGGGAAAAATGCCAAAAAACAAAAACATATATTGAAAAATAGAAAAGGAAGAAAGAAAAATATAAAGGCTTCTGATAGTGTTTCTAGCAGTTTGAAGTACAAGTACATTTTTAACTTCTCTCTCTCTCTAAAGCAGTGGTTCTCAACCTTTTTAATGCCGCGACCCCCAACCGGTCGTAAGTCGAGGACTACTCAACTGGTCGTAAGTCGAGGACTACTCAACTGGTGCAGAATGGGACCTTTGGCAGGCTCAGCAGGGCAGAGACAGCCTGGACAATTCCTATTGACTTTTGAAAGCCAATAGAACCAGACTCTATTCAAGAAAGTCTATTCTATTGGCTTTCAAAAACCAATAGAATAAAAGGGAGTAGCACAGCTAAGGAAAAGGGGAAAAAAATGGCGGACTGCGTTGTTTGGCGACCCCCGTGAAATGGTCGTTCGACCCCAAATGGGGTCCTGACCCACAGGTTGAGAACCACTGCTCTAAAGTTATATCATATTACTTGTCTGTCTATAATCTATCCTATTCTAATCATCAAAACCATACCATGAGTTCGTAACTTTTGGGGGAGGATGTTTCATAAGACATATGCCACAATATAGAAAGCACTGTATCTGCGCACACACACACACCCAGACCCAGACCCAGACCCAGACCCAGACCTAGAGACAAACACACATACATACATACAAAGATGATATGGCTTTGCTGATGTGCAGTTTGATGATCATGTGCAGTTTGTCTGAGATGGTAGAACAGACAGAAAGAATCAGGAATAGCTGTTTGTACAGGGAACGTGAACCTATATCAACTACCGCTTTAAAGGTGACAACCAGCCCCTTGAATTGTACCCAAAGCTACCACTTGCTTAGATAATTTTATTTATTTATTTATTTATTTATTTATTTATGAGACTTATATACCGCTTTAAGTGAAAGCACTCTCTAAGCGGTGTACACCAGTAAGCAATGTATATATATATTTACATTGCCCCCAACAATCTGGGTCCTCATTTTACCTACCTCGGAAGGATGGAAGGCTGAGTCAACCTTGAGCCGGTGAGATTTGAACCTCTGACCTGCTGAACACAGTCAGCTAAAGTGGCCTGCAGTACTGCACTCTAACCGCTGCGCCACCTCGGCTCATTGTCTCCACAGTCAACCTGTACTTACCATTACAAAGATTTTCATCCCGGCAGTACAGAGAATAAGTTGTTGGAATCTGCTGCAAAGTTCTTGATTCAGATGGAATGCATGATGCATACGTTTGGTTGTGTTATTTTAAAGTTAGAGTATAAATACCAACACACAGCAATCTGTGAAAAGGACCAAAAAGCAGGGGTAGACAAGTGAAAACTGCAGGACTACATGCGCATGCAAAACTCCTGGCCGCGGCCAAAGTTATCCAAGTTTTATAATATTTAATATGCTGTAAGTACCAACGGATTTGAGTTCATGGTAAATAAACGCCTCAATAGGATTTAACTGATGCAATTTAAAATGCAATGAAATTTGGGTTTCCATTTCGAATGTGGCTCCTGCATGGCCTGAAATTGGACCATCAAAGAATCAATGCTTTTGCATTGTGTCATCAATGCAATTAACTTCCATTTGGGCAAACTCCAGGAGACAGTGGAGGATGGGGATGGGGAGCTGGTGTGCCATTCCATGGAGTCAGACATAACTTAGCAACTGATCATCAACAACCTGAATGTCCTGGAAAGGCCATAGATAGCCAAAAGGTCTCCATTGCCACCACAAAGTTGCCCACAGTTGGTCAAAAGAATAAATGCAAGGAAAATCTATGCTGGCCGGCAGAGGTATGAGCAGGACACTCTGTTTTATTTTAACAAACAATTTAGAAAAAGGGTGCTCAAGAATGAGAAGGAACATTGTACAAGTTACTTGTTCTTCTGTGGCGTTCCCTTGAAAGGCTTAATTACTGTGGTATGATGAACACACAGTCACCAGCCATTATTTGGCCAAACCAAACAATGAAATAAAGCCATAAATTGCACATATGAGCCAAGGAGTTGGGAGAGTGGGTTCATTTATTACTCCAGGGTGTTAGCAATGAAAACCATGACACAACATTCGGTCAGCTAACGTAAGTCCACAAAACAAAACATATTAGTTAGTATTTCACTTTTCTTTTCCTATGTTGTTAATAAATTACGAGGTCCACCATGGAAGGCCAGGAAGGAAATGACACATAGCAGGAAAAGAAAGATTGTCATGCCTTGCTCCTCTTGCCCCACAAGAGTGTGTTCATAGTTTACATAGCTAGAGAATAAAATCAACACCCTAAGCCTAAATAAGTCATAATGATGCCCTGCTGTGTGGCATGTACTTCTATTTCCAGCAAGGATCTGTGGGCAGGACAGCTGAAGATCTATTTTGCAGAGAAATATCACTTCAAAAGGATACACAGCTGGTCCTCAACTTACAAACGGGACTGGAATTTCCATCGTTAAGTGATGCTGTTCTTAAGTGAGTCATGCCTGATTTTGCAACATTTTTTGCATGGGTTAAGGAACCACCACCGTTGTTAAGGAATCATGTGGTCCTTTAGCAAATCCAGCTTCCCCATTGGTTTTGCTTCTTGGAAGATCCCTGGTTAAGTTGCAAACGGTGATCATGTGACACAGTGATGCTGCAACTGTTGTACATACAATAATTGTATGTCAAGCAATAGCTGTATGTCGAGCACCCAAATTCTAACCATGTGACAGTGTGAATGGTGTGACAGTCCCAAGTGTGAGGATTATTCCGAACCCCTTTTTTTCAGCACCATTATAACTTTGAGTGGTTGTGAAACAGACGATCGTGAACCAGGGATTGCCTGCAGTGAATCAAAGTTTTTGTGTTCTAGTTGGACAGAGGAAGATTCTCCTAAGAAAACTCACCAGATTCCATATTTGTATTTAATCATCTCATTCCAGTTGTCTGTTATGGAAATAACTCAGATCATGTTGGCAGAAAACACATCCCTTCCTTCTCTCCTGACTCTCAAACTATTCATTGACTTGTCATATTTTCTGTCTTCTTTTATGGGCAGGAAGGATCCAAGGTCTTGATTTTCATTTTTGAGTCTTCAAGATCCATGGAAATATGGCTGTAGTTGTTTATAACTGTATCATTTATCCCCATTAGCAGGAAAGGATAAATTTCACTGGATTTGGTAAGTCCTGGGAGTTGTTCTGTCTCAACCACAATTTGGCAGAGAGCACATCTGATGAGTTGATGGAGCCGGTTGTAGCTCAACTCCCATGAAATTTTTCTTTGGATGCAGCTAAATTCGTTCTGCTGTTTAGTGAACTGCCCTGTGTTGAAGGAAAAGTCTTCATCATGGTTCAGTCCAAGCTAGGGATAAACAACATGGTGACTGCTTTAGAAATAAGGTTGCAGTTTGTTGAAGAGGAGAGCCAGACAGGAAGATGGCTCTGGAAGAAAAAGAAGGATGAGCACATGTAGGGAGTGGGTTTTTATACCCTCTGGAGCCTTTTGTTTGGAGTTGTTCCTGTGGCATGAACTTTGACCTGAGTCTGAGTATGCCTTTCTGGTATTCTGATGCTGCTGGGTTAATCGTATTATGTCCCAAGAGTCATATCCTGCTTCCCTGTGGCTGTGGCTGATGACTCTTAGATTTTTGGTGTTGATTCTAGGGATCTTTCTTCCTAATCCCAGTTTCCTGATTTCAGTCTTTCTGACAAGATTATCATCTGCATTTTGCAAACTTGGTTTCTGTTTGGGACAGAGAGACTTGGGGGAGGGCTTGGTTGGTTTCTGCCTTTAAAATCCTTTAAGGAAATATATTCTGTCTTTTAAATATTTCCAAAAATATTTCTTTGTGGGGAACTGACTTCCCACACCTACTATTTCCAATTCCATATTGTCACTTTTGCTTATCCTGACGTTGCAGGGCATGAAAACTCTGTGTGGCTCCCCATGGTATAGTTCTATCTTCTGCACCTCTGGTTTCTAGTAGTCCCATTTGTCCACTCAGCTTGTTCTTTGTTTGATTCACTTACAATACAGAATAAATGAGTTGGAAGGGATCTTGGAGGTCTCCTAATCCAACCTCCTGCTCAACCAGGAGTTCTTATACCAGTGGTTCTCAACCTGTGGGTCGGGACCCCATTTGGGGTCAAACGACCATTTCACGGGGGTCGCCAAGTAATGCAGTCTGCCATTTTTCCCCCCTTTTCCTTAGCTGTGAGCTGTGCTACTCCCTTTTATTCTGTTGGCTTTTGAAAGCCAATAGAATAGACTCTCTTGAATAGAGTCTAATTCTATTGGCTTTCAAAAGCCAATAGGAATTGTCCAGGCTGTCTCTGCCCTGCTGAGCCCACCAAAGGTCCCATTCTGCAAACGGTGCTGCACCAGTTGAGTAGTCCTCGACTTACGACCGGTTGAGTAATCCTCGACTTACGACCGGTTGGGGGTCGCGGCATTAAAAAGGTTGAGAACCACTGTCTTATACTGTTCTGGACAAAATGACTGTCCAGTCTTCTTAAAAAAAGCTCCAGTTGAGGGCACTAGATATGTTTAGTCTAAAGAAGAGAAGACTTAAGGGAGACACGATAGCACTCTTCCAATACCCGAAGAGCCGTCACAGGGATGAGGGTGTTAATTTATTCTCCATAGGACCTGAGGGCAGGACAGGAAGCCATGGGTGGAAGCTCATCAGAGGGAGATCCAATCTGGAAATAAGGAGGAATTTCCCAACAGTGAGAATGATTAATCAATGGAACAGTTTGCCTCCCAGAGTTGTGGGCATCTTTCAAAAAAAAAAAAAAAAAGATTGGCTAACCATTTGTCTGAGATGGTATAAGTTCTCCTGCTTTGGCTAAGGAGTTGGACTAGATGGCCTCTGAGGTTCCTTCCAGCCTTATAATTCTATGACTAGGGTTGGCCATCAGGGAAGAGTTAGGAACTCTGTAGTAAGCCATCCTGCTAATGAGGCAGCACAAATTAAGAAAGAATATATATTTCTGACTCCTTATTGACACTTATTATTGCTTGAGGTTTCAGTTCCTCATTTGTTATGTGCTTCCCACAGGTGGAAACAGGCGGGGGAAGAAGTATTATTCCTTCTTCACCATTACATTTTGACAGCCTTCGAGACAATGCCATTCTCCAGCAATATGTCTTCTTTTCCATGGCTGTTTTTCAGCTGTTCTTGGCACATTGGGCCAAATCTCAGGATTTAAACTTCTTGGGGACCAAGAGTCTCATTTTTCGATATATATGTGAGGGTACACATGCAGAGCATCAGCCAAACTGAAGAGAAAACATGGAAAAGTGAAAAGAAAAACCCACAATTCATTAGGTATATCTCAGTGTTTGGGTACTCATGAGAGGCAACATTAGAAGTTCTTTGATGTAGTTCAGGGGTCTTCAATCGTGGCCCTTTTATGACTTGTGGACTTCAATTCCCAGAATTCCTCAGCCAGGCACGCTGGCTGAGGAATTCTGGGAGTTGAAGTCCACAAGTCATAAAAGGGCCATGTTTGAAGACCCCCGATGTAGTTGTTAAAGTGCAGTTCTTGTCCCAACTTAGCATGAAAGACAACTGGGTGACTTTGGACCAATCATCAGGAGACGGTAAGTTCTAGTCCCGCCTTAGACATGAAAGCCATCTGAGTGACTTTGGACCAATCATCAGGAGACTTTGAGTTCTAGACCCGCCTTAGGCATGAAAGCCAGCTACATGAGTCTGGGCTCTGTCTCAGCCTAGTCCACCTCACAAAGTTGTTGCTGTGGGGAGAACAGGAGGAGGAAGGGCTATTAAATATACTCGCTGCTTTGAATTCTTTATAAAAAGCAAGGAAGGCAGGATAAAAAATACATATTTTAAAGATAGTGTGTATAAAACAAGACACTTTCACATAAGGTCTTTCCACCCTACCAGAAGGACTTGTGTATTCCTTATGCACAGAAGCCGAACTGATTTATTTCTATACAAGGTGAAGACATTACAATTAAAAATAAATGGAACATCTTGCCCTACGCTGGGAGTCTAGGATTAAAACATGTAGCCCCTATTTTGGCAGCTTGTCTCTAATAGTTGCATGCTATTGCTCTTGCAATTACTTTTTTTTTAAACTTTTCCTGCTTGAAAATGAAATAGATCTGATTATGTTGATGTTGCCATGTGGTGGGGTGAGGTTTCGTGGTTTTTAATGTTGTGGATTCTTAATGTTGTAAGTCACCCGGAGTCATTTGGCGTGTGAGTTGGGCGGTCATATAAATTTGCTAAACAAACAAATAAAACATTGTCAGTCTCTCCAGTGAAAGCAAGAGCTGAAACAGCTTCTCTTTTTAACCCGAACCCCAAGCCTCATGGAGCATCCGTGTCCAAAGAGGCAGGAAAACCCAGCAATTTTTTAAAAAATTCATAACTAGATAAGCCACCCAGAGTCATCTTATAGGAACACTCAGCAAATTTTAAAAAATAAATGGAATCAATCAATCAGTCAGTCAATCAGTCAGCAAGCCAGTCACTCAGAGTCATTTTATAAAGGAGATGGGGAGCAATTTAATAGATAAATAAATAAAATATCTTTTTTTCCCTTTGGAAAGTTCCCTTCCGTGGATCATTTGGGAATCGGAATCGCTCCTTGCCATTGGCCGGAAAAGAAAAAGTTGAGAAGACCAGAAACTGATCAGCGAAAGGAAGGGTTCGCCCCTAAAATAACGTGACACTTTTTGCATTAATCCGTGTTCTTCAAAAGCTTCCGTTCTTTTTCCTCAAGCAACTCAGCCTAATTACGTCTTTTGTCATAGACAAGACGATAGCTGTACAGCAAGATCACACGTTTCCCTCTTTGTTTTGTTTTGGAGTGCTCCATTGTCCTTGTGAAATCCAGAAACCCTTGTCGACAGGGCAGCTGAGGGAAGTGGAGAATGAAAGAATCAAGAGAGGTTGCTGAAGCAATGTGGCCCACAGTCTGAGTTAGGCTGCCCTTCTGGTGGTTTTAAAAGCCCTCGTTAAGTCACGAAGACTAATTAGTTCCTTTAGACTGGCAAGCAGAAAAATCTCTCGATCTGCCACCTGCTTGGTCATACAATTCCTTCAAGAGGAAGAGAAACCTTCATTGGAGAACAGTCAACGAGTCCTCGACTTAGAATCATTCCTTTAGCGCCCATTCAAAGTTACAATAGCGCTGAAAAACCAGCAATAGCGCTTAGATGTATATACCACTTCGTAGCACTTTAGAGCCCTCTCTAAACAATTTAGAGAGTCAGTGTATTTGCCCCCAACAATCTGGGTCCTCATTTTACCGATCTCTTAAGGACGGAAGGCTGAGTCAACCTTAACTCATCGAACTGCTGGCAATGGGCAGAGTCAGCCTGCAATACTGCATTCTAACCACTGTGCCACCCAAAAAGTGACTTACAACCAGTCCTCACACTTACAACCGTCACGTCCCCATGATCACGTGATCAGAATTCAGCTGCTTGGCAACTGGCATGTATTTACAACGGTTGCAGCATCCCAGAGATACATGATTGCCATTTGCAATCTTCCCAGCTAGCTTCCAACAAGCAAAGTCAGTCGGGAAAGCCACATTAAGAACCACACGATTCATTTAACAACTGCTGCAATTTGCTTAATAACCAGCCCCCCCCCCCAAAAAGATGGTCAAATCAAGCGTGATTCACTTAAGAGCCCCCTTGCTTAGCAAGGGAAATTCTGCTTAGCAGAATTGTGATCTTAAGTCAAGGACTGCCTGTAGAAGGCGCTCAAAAAATGGCATTTAGATATTTCTGAGTCAGAAGGGTCCCATATTATGGCAAGTCTCGCACTCAGGGCTGCGTGCCTGGCCTGTTTCACAGGACAGCAAAAAGAGCAGAAAGGGGTATGAGTGCAGAATATAGATTTACAAAAAGCCCAGCTTTCCCATTCTGTTTTAAAATGCTCTTTCGGTACGATTGTTCCCAAGCCAGCTGGTCTCAGAATTCAGGAGAATTTTATCGTGAGGCTTGGTAGCCACATATGGCCTCAGCAACATCCTATGGAGTGACAGAAGCTGGGAAAAAATATATGCAAAAATAGCAGAATACTTTAGGCGAGGCTCAAAAAAAAAAAAAAAGCTTCTGTTAATTTCCTAAGGCGTAAGACTCCCAAGATGGACTGTTTTGGAGAATATTACATGTAATTTCCCCACATTATTGTCTTGACTGAGAATATTAACTCCCAAAGGTGTTTTTTTCCCCAAAAGGCAACTGGATTTTCTTGGTTCCCCCCCCCCCGCCCCTTGGAAACATTTCTCTGCTCTTCCAGGGAGCTTCTTCAGTTCTTCAAAGAGAACTGAAGAATGGAACTCTAAGAACTAAACTCTGAAGAATGAAGATAGTCCAGTTGCCTTTTGAAAAAAGCACCTTTTGGAAAACCATGACCTGGATGACTGAGAATCTCTGTCAACATTGAGAATATGAAGTTAATTCTCTCAAATTATTATCTTGTTATCCCAAAGTAAGGTGACCAACTTTTTTACATTGAAAAGGAGGACACAAATAAATTGAAGAAAAAAATATCGTAAATAAAAGAAACATTTTATTCATTGCAACAATAATACAGAATACACTGTAATAGGATAAATGCATAATAAAAAACATTTGTAACAATAACATTTTATATTGTAATTATGTTTACATGCCGCACCCCTGCCTGCAGCCGCCCTGCCAGCACTGCTGCCCCGCCGTGTAGAGTGGGCCCCGTGGTTCGCAAAGCACCAGCTGTGCCAGCTCCGGCCCCGGGGGGGGGCAGCCCGCCATCAACACATTCCGCCTACAGCCACCTCGCCAGCACCACCGCCCACCCTGCACAGCCCCGTGTAGAGCAGGCCCCGCGGCTCCCACAGCACAGGGGGGCAGCCAGCCACCGCCGCTCCTCACATCCCCACCCGCAGCAGCCCCGCCGCCCCGCCTCTTGCACCCGCAGCCATTATTGCCCTAGCAGGGCCGAAGATCAAGAGAAAATTACCGTGGCATCGCCACTCCAGTCTCCTCCAGGTATCTTTGGGACTAACTAGGAGATGGTGTAGTTGGGTAGCAGGGAGGGGTGCAAAGTTCCTGCTAATTCGCTTTCACTGCAGACAATTTACATGTGCAAAGTTTGCCAGCCGGGTTTTTTCATGCATGCTCAGCAGCAATTCCTATTGGCTTTCGAAAGCCAATAGGAGGAGTAGCACAGCTCATGCAAAAGTTGAAAAACAACCACAAAAAAAGGTGCCGGAACACCGTTCTGAGCATTCTATGAGAAAAAAAAAGCCCTGCAGATATAAAAAAGGAGGACATGTAGGAGGACACTTTTTGAGGGAGGAGAGAACTCACAAAAGGAGGACTGTCCTCCTTAAAGGAGGATGGTTGGTCACCTTATTGTCCCAAAGGTGTTTTTTCAAAGGCAACAGGACCTTCTTTGTTTTTCCTTGAAGATGTTTCGCTTCTCCTCCGAAAAGCTTCTTCAGTTCTTCATTAGATTCTCCTTTGTCTCCTACAAATGAAGCTGATTTTGTTCTCTAGCCACTAAGAAATACTATTCCACTGTAGCTGGTGTTTATTCTTACCTGTTATACCCACAAAAATGAGCTTCTGGCATTGGGAATCTTAAAATGATTGTATTTCTGTTTGTTTCTGCATTCTTTTTCATAAGAAAACCTGTGTACATCTCAAGGCTGGAATAAACAGGCCGATATTTAATGTTGCTCTGTTTCTCATATTTTCATTCATACTTGTTGCCCATCTCATTCTGTGGTCCTGTTTGTTTATTTGTTTTGACATTTTATGCCTGTTTGTACATAGCTCTCCTAAGTACACATTGTTGCTTACAATTTTCAAAAATGTACACTGAGTTTTAAACACTTCTCCTAATGTAAAGTCATTTTGTGCACGGGTTTTTTTTGGGGGGGGGGAATAATAGTGTTTTTGTTCAGATATTTCAGTAACCTCGTTACATAGTATAATTTTTCAACTGCATTTTCAAAATCTGAAAAATGTGAATTTCAAATTATAATACCTTCAGTTTGAGAGAAACTTGTGTGAGCTGCAACAGTTTATAATTTCAAATTATTTAGGAGCAATTGTTACTAGTTTTTATAAACCATTCTTGATTCTTCTCACCAGTGTCTATTAAGGCAAAATCTGTTTGTTTCTAGCAGACGTTAATCTAATTAGGTCTGCTAAACATCTTCAATCAAAATTGTTGCACGTTCTACTTATTTAAATTTTTAGAACAAAGATTAACAATGATTCCTCTTAAATTATTATTAATTTATACCGTGGAATAGTTCTGCTCGACAATCTACTGACATGTGAAGCAATTGTTTACTTTAAACATCATTTCTTAGACACCTTGTACTACAGCACTGCTATTTTAGTTTTTATCTCATTTCATTTCTTTCTTCAATCAAGCCTACTCTATTGCCTCTCATTTAAATACAAATACAAATTTAAATTTGACACACATATACAAGCTCAGAAGCAACACAGTTTTTAACTTAGTCTGCAAGGGGTTGCAATTTTTTCAGAAAAATTATGCAACATCATTTGTCTTAAAGAGTGGATAAAACTATCGTCTAATTGGTAGGTATTTTCTTTGTGTGCTTTTAAAATCACTTTAAAAATAAGCAATCAATACCAATAAACAATGGAAAAAAATTTCTTTGTCCTTTTTTTCTTTGAAGCTACTTGCTACTTGGTATAGCAAATGAATTAAACGACAGGTAAATTACAACCATTTATTTAGTGACCATTGGCTGGCTGAGTAACCAGCATGGCTGGCTGAGGAATTCTGGGAGTTGAAGTCCACAAGTCTTAAAATTGCCAAGTTTGGAAACCTCTGCCATATATCATAGAGCAGTGGTGGTGAACCTATGGCATGCGTGCCAGACGTGGCGCTCAGAGCCCTCTCTGTGGGCACACGCACCATGCCCCGGAGATGGCTCCTCTTCAACCAGCCGCCCGCTAACTCGCTGAGGTCCCACATGGCCAGATGCATCCCAGCACTCATGCGCTCGCTGGCCTCTGTGTGCGGGGGCCGATGGTGTCAGGCACTAGCTGCCCCGCCCCCTGCCTCTCCTTGCCCTGTGACAATGGCATCCCTGCCCCACCTCGCCTCGCCTCACCCCGTAGGATGAGCCCCACCTGCCAGAGACCCCCTGGATCTCCCCCAACCCTGCCCGACCCCCACAGGCATCCCTCCCCACGAGCAACATCGATGTGATCACGCCCACCTTGGCCACACCCACCCAATCTGCCATGACCACCACAGCCACACCCACCCAGTGGGCCACGCCCACCTGGCACCTGGCGATAAATAAGTGGGTTTTGGGTTGCAGTTTGGGCCCTTGGTCTCTAAAAGATTCACCATCACTGTCACAGAGAATCATTGTGCAGTATTTTATCTGGGTAAATGACCTGTAGCTGTTTGTTTTTAAGCTTGCCTATTTCCTTTCTGACTTTTTTCTTCCTGAAGAATTTGGTACTTGTGGAAAATCTTGAGGTTCTCTTACTCCTTCTGATACATCTCCATTTTTGGCTTTGTAACGATTGATCTCTTGGGAATAATTCAGCTCACAAATCATAAGTCACAATGTAGTTTCGAATTGGTTTTTAACTTAGCACCATCCAGGCATTGTGGCTTGTAAAACATTGCTTATAACGTAGTATTAATTATGAACCAGATTGTTGTGGTTTGCTCAAAACCCATGTTTACAACAAACATTGGCTTAATGCAGTGATTCTTGGACCGCGGTCTGAAGAACTTCTCAACATTCACTGCAGGTTTATGAAAGTTCAACAAGTGGTATAACAGAGTTGAAAGGGATCTTGGAGGTCTTCTAGTCCAACCCCCTGCTCAAGCAGGAGCCCTGTACCCTTCCAGACACATGGCTGTCCAATCTCTTCTTTAAAATCTCCAGTGTTGGAGCACCCACAACTTCTGAAGGTAACCTATTGAATCTGAGGGCAACCTGTTCCACTTTAGCTTCCCAAAATTGTGGTTGTGGCATCACTGGAGGTTTTCAAAAATAGACTAGTCCTTCAAAAAAGTTGGACTCAAAGACCTCTGAGATCTTTTCCAACTCTATGGTTCTATGTTCTGTCTTCTAATACACTGCCGGTTAGCTAGCCGGAGTTTGCTCACTGCCTTACTTCTGTTTTTATAGGGATGTTTAGGATGGTTGTAAAAACAGACTAGCGGCTGAACACTGATTCTTCAGAGCATACAAATTATAATAAAAGTAGCAACGTGGCCATTAAAATTAAAAAATAGACAATGGAGAACAGGGGGTTGGACTAGATGACCTCCAAGGTCCTTTCCAACATTATTATTATTATTATTACTATTATTATTATTAATGTTTTAAATACAGTTGTTAAGTGTGAATCTGCAAGTTCTGAGTGGAATGTCATCACACCAGCAACCTCAAGAGAAAAGTGCTGATGTAAAATATAACAGAACAGCTAAAGATGAGATTTCCTTAAGGTAGAAGTTTACTCATCACCTAGGCCAGGGGTAGGCAACCTTGGCTCTTTTATGACTCGTGGACTTCAACTCCCAGAATTCCTGAGCCAACATGGCTCAGCTTGGAAACTCTCCCTTTTCCCCTCAGCATGGCTGGCTCAGGAATTCTGGGAGTTGAAGTCCACGAGTCATAAAAGAGCCAAGATTGCCGACCCCTGACCTAGATCAAGGTTCCCTAACCTACCCGGCTGTGGCCTATTCACAACCAGGCCGCGTGAGTGTTGGGCTGAGGTGCTCACAGCCCCCCCCCACTCAAGCAGAGCCCCAAAGGCTTCTCTATTGTGTGGGTGGAGCTGTGTGTGCATGCGCATCCGCCCACCATTCACACAGCCCAGTTTCCTTTCCCCCTCCCCCCAGGTGGGCCACCAATCTTCCTGCTCCCATTGCTCCAAAAGTGGGAGGAGTGCGCCCTGCGCAGCTTCACTGATCCTTAAAGGCTGCCTGAGCAGGACCACCCAATTCGCTTTGGGAGCTTCAGGCAGCCTCAGTGAATCTGAAGGAGCCCGAGATTTGCGCCCCCAAAGGCTTTGCAAATGGACGAAAGTCGAGGAATACCTGTATCCAATAATGTGTTTGGGCACAAAATTAGTGTCAAATTCCTTTTAAAATGGGGGAGAAGAGAAGGCATAAGGAATATAATGATAACTATTTTATTCACTAAAAGCCACCAATCCTCCTAATTTTGAACACGAAAACGCAGGGAAGGGGTATTTGCTTAACTGAGTGTTCCTCCATATCCGAAATATTTATTTAATGGTGTCTGCTTGCGAAAAGTTTGAAAAATACTAGCTTGCACAAACCGTAAAATTAAACTTGCTAATAGAACGTGGCAGTTTCCTTCAGCTTAGCTGGTAGACTAAGATGGTGATGCTTTCTAGGAAGCTTGAGGGTCAGCAACTAACAAAAAAAAAATTGGGGAAGAAACCTTAATGAGTTTGTTATCTTTCTCAGTTCCAAGCAATATAATGCTATCATTTTTCCTCTCTCTTTTAATCAGAAGCCACTTGGTGACACTGTTTGCTTCCTAGAGCCTCTAGCAGCAGTGGATTATAATTAACAGGCAACAAAAAAATCACATAAAAAAAAATCAATGGCCTGCAATATTTTACTTTAAAATGCAAGTTCGCTTTTGGACAACTTGCCACTGAGCCTGTGGTTGGCTGAACATAAGAAAGATAGGAAGCTGAAATGCTTTTCAGGTGTGAAAATGTGAAAATGTATATAGCCTTTCCTTAAACAAATCTGATTGTAGATAAAAAGTGCTGGGCAAACCTTAACATAAGCATATCAGTATTTTTAAAATCCTCCTCCAAACCAGATCTGTTGTTGTTGTTAGTTGCAAAGTCGTGTCTGACCCCTCGGACCCCATGGACAACGTTCCTCCAGGCCTTCCTGTCCTCTAACATCTTCTGGAGTTCATTTAAGCTCACGTCTGCTGCTTCAGTGACTCCTTCCAGCCATCTCATTCTCTGTCGTCCCCTTCTTTTCTTGCCCTCAATCTTTCCCAGCATCAGGCTCTTCTCCAGTGAGTCCTTCCTTCTCATTAGGTGGCCAAAGTACTTGAGTTTCAACTTCAGGATCTGGCCTTCTAAAGAGCAGTCAGGGCTGATCTCCTCTAGGACTTGATCGCCTTGCAGTCCAGGGGACTCGCAGGAGTCTTCTCCAGCACCATAAGTTCAAAGGCCTCAATTCCAGCCTTACTCACATATGTTTGATGTGGATCCACCCATTTATGACTCTTGGGCATCTCACCTCACCTCTACTTGAGAAACCTTTGGCTAAGAAGAATTTCTAGTCCTAAATCTTCCCTTCTGCCACCATCTACTAACGCAGAGCGAATTTCAAGAAGGAAGGAAATATCTTTGTACCAAACATCTTATGGCCTAACATATAAAACCTGGTGATTAGAAAGAGGCCCTAGAAAGTGTGCAGAGAAGAGCCACAAAAATGATCAGGATTTGGAGGCTAAATCATATGAAGAAAGGTTGAGGATGTGAAGTATGCTTAGCCTAACGAAGAGAAGGAAGAGGGGGACATGATAGCTGTCTTCTAGTACTTGAGGTGTTGTCACAGACAAGAGGGGTCAACTTATCCTCTAAAGCAGGGGTCCACAAGACCGGTCCGTGGACTGGTACTGGGCCCTGGCATGCCAGCAACCGGTCTGCACAAACAAGCAAAGTCCCATCTGTGGGATGCAGGCAGCACACAAAACCACGCAGCGTCCGGTCCGTGGAAAAACCTCTCTCCACAGAACCAGTCCCTGGTGCCCAAAAGGTTGGGGACCTCTGCTCTAAAGCACCTGAGGGCAGGACAAGGTGGAAGCTTGTTAAAGAGAGATCCAACCTAGAAGCATGGAGAAATTTTCTGACGGTGAGAACAGTCAATGGAATAGTTGTGGGTGCTCCATCACTGGAAGTTTTCGAAAATAGACTGGACTACCATTTGAATGGTACAAAAGCTTCAGCCTTGAGCAGTGATTGAACTAGAAACCTCCAAGGTCCCTTCCAGTCCTATAAATCTATGACTTAATGGGATGGTCTGGTTCATAAAAACTTGCTAAGTAGTCTGCAATCTACTGGACTATAAATTTAGTTTGTTCGGGAAGAATTGTGACTTCAGAATGGAGTCCCAATTTTCAAAGGAACTCATTTAATGGGGTGATTCTTAATTATTAGGTGTTTGGCAGATGGAGGGGGCATGTCTGCTCAGAAACAAATAACTAAAACTGAACAAACTTTGTCACTCTGAACTTGTTAAACAAAAAGCTATGCTTTGTATTTGTGTGCATCTTTTTTATCAGTAATAATTAGTTTCTATATTTTCATCTTGAAATGTACAGATCTGCAGTATGCCACAGTCTGAAGTCCACCTTTGTGAGAAGTAAGATATCAAAGGCATGGACTGTGAATGTAAACAAGACACCCCCCTCCCCCAAATTACTTAATTGTTCAGTGAAGAGGTCTTTACAGGGTGGGGTTGAAATTCAAGATGATCGTGACTGCAACAGTACCACTAAAGATCCATCTGTTTTCTTAAATGTGCGTTGTGTATTTAAAAACCTGGCAGAATTTCAATAGAAGAGAGTATTTGTGGCTGAGGGTTGAATTGTGGGTCCTTAGTGCTTTGTTTTCTTGCAGACATTTCATTACCCAACTAGGTAACCTTATCAGTGCTAGAGGAGAATGGGGTTTGCTCTCTGTTTTCCATTCTGTTCCATTCCATTCCATAGAAGAAAATATTGTAGCTCAGGGTTGAAATGTGGGGTCCTTGGTGCTCTCTGAGCTTGGTTGTTTTCTTGCAGACGTTTCCTTACCAAACTAAGTAACCGTATCAGTGCTAGAAAGGAATGGGATTTACTCTCTGATTGTGTACAAGGGGTTTGCCCTAGCAGTGTTGGTGGAAGAGTTTTTATCTTGGCAGTTCCTTGATTAGACTGCTGTTTATTGTTTGTTTGGTATTAATCCTGGTGTCAATTTTTGCTTATCTGGGTGGTGATTGCTGGTGAGAAGGTGTTTTTGGTCGTTTTGTTTCAATTTCAATTGCACCATTACTTTTTTGATCACATCCTGCTGACACAGCCTCTGGATCTTTACAGGCACCAAAACCATCGTACAAGTAAAACTGTCAAGGAACAACAACAACAACAACAACAAAACAAGCTTTGTTTCATAACGGACACGGGCAGATTTCAAAAAGGAGGGTGACTTTAAAACTCAGAGGCACAGAGGGATAACACACCAAGGAGAGCAATGTGAGGCTGTTGGCATCATCTGCTCAGATTATGGAGATTAACAAGTATTTGAATGGTTGTGTATATTAACTAATACAAAAGGTCAGTCAGGACAGAACTGATTGTTCTGTCCTTGCATGGTTATGATAATTTTTTTTAGGGAGGGGAAAGGATTAGAATAGGTTGAGTGAGACCAGTGAGTGGGTTAATACAGAGGAAGACAAAAAAAAAAAACACAGCAAAATAGAACAAATTTGCTATTGCAGAGGACTCGACAAATAACCTCAGGGAATTATTGTTGTCATGGATGAGAATGTATAAATAGAGGTATGAAGCTGTGGACCCTTCAAAATCCCTGCCTGAAAATTCTGCCTTGTTCTGGATCAGCTTCCATTTAATACCGTTTCGTAATTTATGAAAAATCGGCATCTGGATAGAACCACTTGGAGAAGGTTAGCCTAGTCTTTTCTTAAAAAAACAAAAAACAAAATTAAACAAAAAAGCTTCTGGAAACTCAACTGCTTGCTGCAAGTAAATCAGCCTGAGATTCATATCATTTTATTGATGGAGATGCTTGATGAAAATGCCAGGAAAACTATGCCAATGTTTTCACTCAAGATCTTTTGACTACAATCAGTGTTTGAGGACAAAAAAAGTCTCTCCTGGGAATAGAAAGATTTATAATGTATAAGGCAGGTGAGCATCTTGGGGAAGAGAAATAAGTGCTAGCACTAAGAAGATCATGTCATTGGTAATTTTGCATTGCCTTCTAGGATAGTAACATCTAAAGCTATTTGTGTAATACCTTATTTAAAACACTGACTTCCGGTTTTGCGCGGTAGCAACTAGTCACGGGCCTGCGGATTTTCCGCACCCCCGCGGCTAATTTCGCCCTACCTGAGGACCCTAAATGGGTTTAAGTTGCCCCAGAGAGGCGACAAAGAAAGAAGGGTGCTCCAGCAATTCTGGAATGGCGGCGGCCGTTCCGTTTGACCTGGGGAAAGCCTTCTAACCCGACAGAAGAAAGGCTGGCTGTATTGCATCAACCAGCCCAAGCTACTTGCAACCGAAGTCCAAAAGTACTAACCAGCACAACTGTGAACAGCATGCTTGAAACTGGGTGAGGAATTTGATCTTCTATTTTCTATTTTACATTTAATTTCCTGGAAAAGATCCCCAAGAAGCAAAGTACCTCCGAAAGGGAAGGAGGGGGATTTCCGCCCCACCATTATACTAACGGAAGCGCAAATTAATCTTCTTATGGAGGATCAAAATATATGGAAGTGAAATAAATGTAAAACCTGAAACTTAAAACTGGATAAATCTGGATAAATCTAAAATTGTTTTAATGGTTAAGACTCTCATTTCAAAGATAATTGTTCATTTTGGAAATTGAAAAACAAATAGTTGTTTTTGGTGGATGAAGACTATGACAGCTATGACTTTAATATAAGACTTGGCAAAATCTGGGAAAAGCTAATCTGTGTCTGTGACCTTCAAAGTTTTAACAACAAAAAACAGCTGTGAAAAAAAGACAATAATCTGGGCTATAAACAAAGAGAGAGTTATAAATTTTAGGGAAAAAATCTTTTTTGAACTATTTGGATTACAAATATCTATCTAATTGGGACTCTAAAGCTATTTACAAACTACAAAATAAATCTGAGGACAAGAAAATAGATTGGATAAAAAGGACTGTAGAGATATCAGGAACATTGGAGAAAAAGGAAACGATAAGAGAAGCCAAGAGAAAGAAAAAGAAAAAGATTTTCAACAAATAAGGAAAGACAAAAGTCCCGTACAAAGACACTTCTCCTGATTTACTTTTTATATATACAGCAACATTTACGAACATATGGAAAAACTTTTTGATTCAGCAAAATACATTGATTAAAAATACATTGATTAAGAAAGACACTGGGCAAAAGAAAAAGACTAAAGTGGAAACTAAGAAAATAGATGATGGGACTTACCAGAAAGAATACTTTAAAAAGAAACATTTGTTTGAATATGGTTAAAGAAATAGAAAAGCTGTGAAATATATATTTAGAATTCTCTAAATATAATATAGTATTCCTTTTTCCCTTTTTTGTTCTCTTTCTTGATATGAGTAATATAAAAAAGTTGAAATGACTTAGATAAAGGAAATGTTTTAGATATTTAAATGTGATTGAATTTAAGAAAATTATAACGGATAAAAATATTTTGAATAAGAGTTAAAGGACTAGATGACTAGATGTATGAAATGGAATGTTTAAAGATTAAACATATTTTTAATTATGGTTAAAAAGAACAAGAAATTTAGGAAATAAATACATATTAGCTTAGGAGGGATATATAGTTTAAGTAGTATGTTATTTTTTATGCTTCTTTACTCTTGCTTTTCTTTCTTTCTTTCTACTGTTTTATCTATTTTTTAAAGAAATGTAAAAGTGTGAGATGGTTCATATGGAAAAATAGAGTTAAATTCTTAAATGTAATTAATTTTTGAAAAAATCTTAACCAGTAAGAATATCTAGAATTTGGTGGGAGAAACAAATTAAAATAAGGACTGTAACAGGATCTATGATAAGGCAACCAGAATGATTGGATAGAAAAGAAATATTATATTGATGTGATTATTATTTTTAGGACTATTGGGAAAAAAATATATATGTAATTGTTATCTATCAAAAAAATAAGAATTGTATTAACTCAATGTTTTCAAAAGAGGATATTTTGGGAAAAGAGCAACTAAAACTATTGTGTGGATTATGGATTATAGAAATCAATTGTTAGTGAATGTTTTAGAAACGTAACCCAGACAACAGACTGTTCACCAATTATTAAGTGATTTATGTTTTTTAAAAAATCAATAAAATATATTACCCAAAAAATAATAAAACACTGGGAGGGGCGAGAGCTCACAGACCTGTAAAGCAAAATATTATTTAATTTTCAACATATATGCTGTTATGAAGTTTTGATTATATTGCCAGAAAGGAATGAGTGGGCATGAAATAATGAGATAGCTGTGCGTGTGTTTATGTGTGTGCGTATAAGAGAAAGAGAGAGAAAAATAGGGAGAGAGGGAGAGGGAAAGGGAGAAGGTGTGGGAGATATAGGAGAGGGATCCAGGGAGAGGGAAGAGAGGGGGCAAGAGAGGGGTAGACCGGGAGAGGGAGGAAGGGAGGGACAAGCAAAGAGAGAGGGAGAGGGAGAGGGAGGGAGGGAGGGAGGGACAAGCAAAGAGAGAGGGAGAGGGAGAGGGAGGGAGGGAGGGAGGAGGGGGACAGAGGGAGGAAGGGAGGAGGGAGAGGGAGGGAGGGAGGGAGGGAGAAGGAAAGAGGGAGAGGGAGAGGGAGGAAGGGGGACAGGGACAGAGGGAAGAAGGGAAAATGAAAGAGGGAGATGGAGGGAGGGAGAAGGAAAGAGAGAGGGAGAGGGAGAGGGAGGAAGGGGGACAGGGACAGAGGGAGGAAGGGAAAATGAAAGAGGGAGATGGAGAGAGGGAGAAGGAAAGAGAGGGAGAGAGAGAGGGAGGAAGAGGGACGGGGACAGAGGGAGGAAGGGAAAAGGAAAGAGAGAGGGAAAGGAGAGAGGGAGGGAGAGAAAAGGAAAGAGAAAGAGAGAGGGAGAGGAGAGAGGGAGGGAGGGAGAAGGAAAGAGGGAGAGGGAGGGGAAGAGGAAGGGGAGAGAGAAAGAGGGAGAGAGAGAGAGAGAAACAAGAGCTCTTTCCCTCCTTAAAGCGTCTCTCTCTGGGAATTTAGGGTAAAAAGAAAATGGAGCCCCCAACCTCTCACAAGTTTCCCAGCTCCTCAGATTAACGCCTCAGTTTCTTCCACCCCCAACCCCCCCCTCCAAAGAAACAAAGGAAAAGGAGCCCATTTCCAAAACGGTCAGCAAGTCAATGTCGTATCGCTCCACGCACTGCGATCCTCTGCTGTAACAAGGATTCAAACAAACAGTAAAGACCACCTGCTAACAATGCACATGTAGTCTTTTCAGCCACCGAAGACGTTCTCTGTTTACATCGCACTCATCTTAAAGCACTCAGCTGGCTTTGCGTTGCTTTTCATCCGCTGAAAGTCTTTCTCATTGTTATTATATGGCTTTCATCTTGGATAAATATTGCTTTTAACAAATGATGTGTGTACTTGAAACTAAGAATTCCTTTTGTTTCACACCAGGCCAGGCCAAGAGATTTCTTTTTCTCCTTGACTCCCCTTCAGAACTAGATTAAAAAAAAAATGAGATACGTTGTCTAGGTCAAGAATGATGCAGACTTAAACTCCCAAAACAGCTCCTAATTTGGTGATTCTTCTGCTATACCAATCTCTTTTTTTTTTTCAGATGAAAACCATAGATAGGTCATTTCTTCATATGGATGCATGTGTGAGCTCCATCAGACAAACAAAGCTTTGGCCCGTAGCATCTCAGTTGCTGCTTCTTCACTCAGCATTATCCATCCAAACAAAAGATGTGGAGCCAAGTTCACAGATCATTCCAGCCGAAGGACACAATTTGACTGGCTTGCGAGAGCCGTTCTCCAAAAAAATAAAGTGAACTGAAGTAAAATAGTAAAGTAAAGTAAAGTAAAATGAAGTGAAGAGTCAAATCATGTTAGGTAAAGCGTAAAGAAACATAACATAAAGTAAAGGCCTCAAAGATGCTTTTTCAGGAGGCAACTGGACTTTCTTGTTTTTCTTTGAAGACCTTTCGCTTCTCATCCAAGATATCTATCTATCTACCGTATATGCTGGCGTATAAGGCGACTTCCGCAAGTGCTGAAATCGGCGCCAAAGACGGGGGTCGTCTTATACACCAGAAATACTGGTAGTTTCCGATGTATAAGACGACGTTCTAGGAATGCGGCTCGGCGATAAAGACAGGGGTCGTCTTATATGCCGGGTCGCCTTGTACGCCGGCATATACGGTATCTATCTATCTATCTGTCTGTCTGTCTATCTATCTATCTATCTATCTATCTATCTATCTATCTATCTCTATCTCTATCTCTATCTCTATCTCTATCTATCTCTCTATAGATGATGATAGCCAGACAGAGAATAATAGATAGGTAGATAGATAGATGGTAGATATCTATCTATCTATCTATCTATCTATCTATCTATCTATCTATCTATCGATCGATCAATCTATCTATCTATCTATCTACCTACCTACCTACCTACCTACCTACCTACCTATCTATCTATCTCTATCTATCTATCTATCTATCTATCTATCTATCTATCTATCTATCTATCTATCTATCATTCTCTGTCTGACTATTTATCACCTATCTCTTCCATTAATAAAATTGAATATATTCAGGAAACTTTTCTCAGTCTGGATTTTTTAAAAATTGATTCAGAAAATCAAAGATGCAAAAGTCTGTGAAATCTCTACAGCAGGTCTGACTCTTTTCCAATCAATGTAAAGAAAGTTGATTGAATCTGACACCTTGAATTATTTCGGAGATTCGGTATAGAAACAAGAATCGGGCAATTGAACCCATCAAAGTGGACGGCAAGGCCAATCTCTAAATTGTGGTGTACAGCTCTAAGAAAGACAACTGTGTAGGCGAGATATGACAAATGGTCACAAAGTCCCAATATTTCTCTCTTTAGACATCTGTGGAGATTCTCAGTCATCCAGGACATGATTGTCCCAAAGGTGTTTTTCCAAAAGGCAACTGGACTTTCTTGGGTATTTTCCTTGAAAATGTTTTGCTTCTCGTCCAAGAATCCATGAACTGAAGAAGCTTCTTGGATGAGAAGTGAATAGTCTTCAAGGAAAAACACAGAAAGTCCAGCTGTCCTTTGAAAAAGCACTTTTGGGAGACTCTCTTTAGGTACTTGAAGATGAGAGTAACCTCATAGAAACCCACTCTCCATATCCATAATTGTTGCAATAGCTTGTGCTATATTGGACTGAACGCAAGCGCTTTCTGATTCTTGTTGCTATTTCTTCTGATTTGAGAAAATGACAGTATGCTGTAAGAGCCTTAGAGTTTCAATTTTTTTTTTCTGATCAGTTTCATCAATTGTTCTGCCAACCGACTAATGACAGGGAGCACACAAAGCTAACAAAGAGAAGCTAGAAAAGTTGTCTAATCGGGACATACAAAGGAAGAGCGAGATTTGCAGCGGGTGGAAGTTGACAGCTAAACTCATTGAGAATCCTTCAAGTGACACAAAGCACAACCAGGAAAACAGTGTATGCACGCATCTGCACCCACTTTAAATGGAGACAAATAAACGGAACACCATCTATCAAGACTGATGGATTTGTGCAAGGCTGTACATAAGTATTGTGTTATTTTTATGTGTGTGTTTGTGAAGAATGAGGAAAGGTAGGCATATTTCTCCAATCGCTTTCTCCTAAGAACTTTGATTTTTAAAGAGAGAAGAAATCGATAGAACACTCTGAGTGATTTATTGAGAATAGAATAAAACAGAACAGAACAGAACAGAATAGAACAGAAAATAGAATAGAATATAGAATAGAATAGAATAGAATATAGAATATAGAGTAGAGTAGAGTAGAGTAGAGTAGAATAGAATAGAATAGAATAGAATAGAATAGAATAATTGGAAGGGACCTTGGAGGTCTACTAGTCCAGTCTGTACCCTTTCAGATAAACGACTTTCCAATTTCTTCTTAAAAACTTCCAGTGCTGGAGCACCTACAACTTCTGGAGGCAAGTCATTCCACTGATTAATTGTTCTGATTGTCAGGAAAATTTCTCCTTAGTTTTAGATTGGTTCTCTCCTTGATGAGTTTCCATCTGTTGCTTTTTGTTCTGCCCTCAACTGCTTTGGAGATTAGGTTGATCCCCTCTTCTTTGTGGCAATCCCTGAGATATTGGAACCCTGCTATCATGTCACCCCTAGTCCTTCTCTTCATTCATGTTCTTGACTGTTAGATGAATCAAGGCTTTTCAATTCACAGTTTGCTACAAGGAACTTCTTTTGGAGAGCTTGGAGTTAGCAGTCCGTTTGCATCTGTAAGTAAAACTCCTTGGGCCTTATTTAACGTTCCTCCAGCCTTGCGATCAATCTTCCATTTAAATATAAATGTAAGAGAATGACTCTTTAACTAACATGCATCTGAGACATTTCTCCAACACAATAAGGAATGAAAAGGAGTCTCACTAATATTCAGGCAGCAATCTTGAATTCTACTCATTCTTAAAGGGAGTGATTTTAAATCCTCACTAGACCATGATGTTCTCTCTAAGGGGATTTGGATCTAATGACTATTTTGCAGCGTTCACTTCCTCACTGAGTTACTGACAGGAAAGAAAGAGAGGAAGAAAGAGAAATGGAAGACAAATAGAGATTGGAAGATGGTCATCAAACCCAGCCTTCTCTTGAGTGCAGCAATCCAAATTAAAGTAACTAAGGATGGCTAGACATGGATTGAAGAGATCTAGTGAAGCAGAATCTACCACATCTGAACTCCAGAGGAAAACAAAGATAGATATGGAACCAATAATTAAGAACTCATTGAAATCACCGCAGTTTTGCCCAGAAAAACAAGCTTACAGAAGACTGCAGTCTTTCTATAATAAATTTCTATCTGCTCAACTAAAATGAAAACATCTCCCTTCTTTCATTCTCCCCTGAAATAGATATAAGTGTCTGATTTGTCTAGTAGTTGCCATCTTGGGCAGTCCAGTTTTTCCTTGTGAATTTGTATAAGGGATGATTTTCCAGCTTTTGAAATAGCTAAGAAGGAGTCAATCCAGGCAATTGTATAATTCCCCTTTGTTCTGCTAGAGCACTTTAGGGTCTGATTTTTTTCCCCACAAGCCTTTGCTTTTAGACAAGCAAGCCTGAATGAGCAATGGAGAGTGGGAAGGCAGTGCACAGCACCTCCCAGATACTCTAAATGATTTCACAGCAGTTTAAAAAACAATGCTAAGTATTGTCACAGACTGTCCCTTGTGCCCCTAAATCAAGTTTCCTGAGATAGATTGCATGCCATCCACAGACTATTCGAAAATCTCAAGGGTAATCCCACTTTCTGCAATTTATGACCGCTTGTTAGGAACCAGCCTCTCTGGAGTCCAGGGAGAAACAGAGATGAGTTACATGCAGACTCCATCAAACTCTTTGTGTCAATGTAGAACAGACTCCTAAATCTATCTTGGTGGATGGTCTTTTTTATACAGGATGCCTCACGGAACAATCTTCATTTTGTAATGTGTCATACTGACAATTAAACAACCCATGGAACCTCCTTTTGTATTTCTGGACATTTTACAGGATGCATAAAGCATAGAGGATGTATGTTTATTAAAAATCCTGAAAGTGAACTAAAGAGGCTGAGACACCAGATCCTAAATTGACTTTTTAACAGTGTTAAGTAATGTCTGTAATAATTCAAAGTAATCTAAAGGTATCTCAGGCTGTAAAAATTCCTCCTTTAACTAAAGGATTGGATGAGTTAGTAGTTAGTTACAGTTTATGGGCTCAGTAAGTGATTGGAACATTTCAAGGTTCATAATTCAGAAGGCCTCCTTTAAAGTTTTTATAGAAGCCAGTTTAAAGAACAAATTTAATCCATCTTCCTTTTCTTCCTCTATTTTCTTATGCAGTAAACCTGGAGACATCATAAAATAGTATAAATCACAACAAGATGAACCATAGAAGATCCTACATTACAATTTGGTTACACTTAAACATTTGGCTTTGAGGCTCAGCAAACCAACCTGTTCAGCGTATTAGCTAACATCCTGTTCACAAACCATTATGGCTACGTGTCAACGCTGCTAACATTGGATGTTCTTGCTTTGACAACATATGAAGATGCAGCCTTTTTCTTTCTTATGCTTTACTCTTAGAATTAGATGATGGTGTGGGAGGAGGCTGAATGTGGTGGGAGTTAGTTAGACATAACAATATTGTACTAGTGTGTGAATTCAAAGCTTGAAATAAGAGATGATAAGAATTGGCGGGTTAGAGATCAGGAGGGAAAGCCTGCAATTCAAACTAATTGGAGAATGTGATTTATGACTGTTAATTGGAGGAGGGAATTGTGCTTTGATACTATGTGCTCAGGGGAGGGGAATTCAGATTTCGGCTTCGACCATGTACCTGCCAATGCCATGCAACTTGAATAAAGATTCTTTAAGGTAAACAATGCCTCAAAGTTCTTTGAAGAGTTTCATCTGTCGGAACCATGACACTACGTATTATAGATTGTAACATTAATGACAACTTTAGTATTTCCTGGAGGAAGATTGGGAGGGTTTCATTTTCTTTTATTTGCAAACCCTGTGTATGTGTGTATGTGGGAATTGGAAAAGCTATTCTGAGCTTTCAAAAAAATATAGTGGTCAGTTTGTCTAAGCATGCACCTTGGAATCGATAAAAGTTTCCTCAAGGGTATTTGTGAGTTGAAGTTGTGATCATGTCGGAGAAGAGCAGGCTGAGCTGGAAGACGGCGTTAAATGTGTCATCAGTTTAGAATCATTATGTTGCCACAAATCCAGCCCCCCCCATGAATTCCCCTGACCTTTATCAAGTGCCAATTTAGCCTTTACAGGTTTCTATCTTTTCAGCTCGGTGTTTGTTATTATTTAGTTATTTATTATTTAGTTATTATTTAGCTGCTTCCATTGCAGCTGGATCTTGGTGCTAGAAATGACAAGAGCATCAAGGGTTGCCTTCATTTCCTGCATCCCGTGTTCTAAGATGGGCTGATACAAATATGATCAAAAATCTTATAATGGTGTTTTCAGCCCTGAGAAAGGCACGATTGATCAGGCTGAAATGGGATAAATGAATCCATATTGGTGTCCAGATTCATTATCTCCAGCCCAAAAGTTCATTTTATGTGGGCTTATCGCAGGCAATGAATATCAAACACAATATTCCACACTGCATGAGCATGTTCTGAGCAAACATCTCCTAACGATGCTGCTGGACCTCACATCTGTCAATTCATGTTTCTTGTCCCCAGGAGGCTGTGTTCCAGAGGACTTTCAGTTTTCACGTCAACGATGAGGGAAAGAATGTGACACAACAGATATATCTTTATCCAAGATAGCTTATCTCAACATTGGTTTCTCCACCTCGGGGGGAGAATCTTCTCTTGATGTGGTGTTCACGTCAACAAATTTCAAGAAGGAACAAATGATATTTTGGGAGGGAGGCTGAGTTCAAAGCAAGGCTGTAGACATCTTTCAGTTTTTCAAGCTTCTGGGGCTATTATTTTTCATTTCTTGCCGTAGCATTTTCCACCATTTATTTCCTTTCTTCCTTCCTCCCTCCCTCCCTCCCTCTCTCTCTCCCTCCCTTTCCCTCTTCTACCCTCTTTCCTTTCCTTTCCTTTCCCCCTCCCCTCCCTCCCCTTCCTTCCTTCCTTCCTTCCTTCCTTCCTTCCTTCCTTCCTTCCTTCCTTCCTATCACTCTCTCATTCCCTCCTTCTCTTCTCCCCTCTCCCCTTTTTTTCCTTTCTTTTCCTCCCTCCCTCCCTCCCTTCCTTCCCTCCCTCCCTCTCCCGTTCTCCCCTCTTTCCTTTCTTTCCTTTTTTCTTCTTTTCCCTCCCTCCCTCCCTCCTTCCCTCCCTCCCTTCCTTCCTCAGATATTGCCTTTTGCACCCACTTTTGTCAAGAACACAGCAATGAGATATTCTGTGGCTGTGGCCAACAAAAACTTCCATCTGCAAGAAAATAGCCCGGCCCCGTGTTCGCAATTGGATTGAGCAAGTACTTCTAAAAACTAACACTAAGATCACTAAGACTTTGCACATGTTTTCAAAGCCATTATATACAATTGCTGGCTCCTCTTTGAGCATCTGCCATTGAATAAATTTTGTTGCTCATGGAACATTCAGATTATTTTTACATTTATTCTCCATTTTTAAATGCTAAAGTTTAAATAGCTAAAATATTTAAATTCACCATGAGGAGCAGAAGGAAACTGGAACTAATAGATCAGTGTGTATGAATAGGAACCAGATGCTTTCTGCTGATTAGTCTGTGACCTTGTCTCCAAGACAGACTTTTGATTGTCCTCAATTGCTCATCAGTTTGTTCTTTCAATGATTACCCAGCCTTTTCTCCTGGAGCTTCACCTGGTGGAGACAGGTTGTTCCACTGGTTAATTGTTCTAACTGTCAGGAAGTTTCTCCTTAGTTCTAGGTTGTTTCTCTCTTTGGGTAGTTTCCATCCATTGCTTCTTGTCCTGCCTTCAGGTGCTTTAGAGAATAGCTTGACTCCCTCTTCTTTGGGGCAGTCCGTGAGATATTGCAACACTGCTATCATGTCCCCCCTTGTCCTTCTCTTCGTTAAACTAGACATACCCAATTCCAGCAACCATTCCTTATATGTTTTAGCCTCCAGTCCCCTAATCATCTTTGTTGCTCTTCTCTGTACTCTTTCCAGAGTCTCAGCATCTTTCTTACATCATGGCAACCAAAACTGGATGCAGTATTCCAAGTGTGGCCTTACCAAGGCCTTGTAAAGTGGTATTAATACTTCACGTGATCTTGATTCTATCCCTCTGTTAATGCAGCCCAGCACTGAGTTGGCCTTTTTTGGCAGCTGCAGCACTCGGCTGGCTCATATTTAAGTGATTGTCCACTAGGACAATGGTCCTCAACTCATGACCACAATTGAGCCCAATGTTTCTGTTGCTAAGGGTTTGTTAAGGGAATTTTGCCCCCATTTTACGACCGTTCTCGCCACAGTTGTTAAGCGAATTATTTCAGTTAGTAACACAGTTGTTGATTGAATCTGGCTTCCCCACTGACTTTGTTGGTCAGAAGGTTGCAAAGGTTGATCCCGTGACACTGGGACATGACGACCGTCATAAATATGAACGTGTTGCCAAGCCTCCCCATTTTGGTCACGCGACTGCAGGGATGCTGCCACAACTTTGAGTGTGAAAAACGATCGTAAGTCCCTTTTTTCAGTGCTGCTGTGACTTTGAATGGTCATTAAACAAACGGTTGTAAGTAGAATTCTACATATACTGGCTTTGCAGTTCCAAATTAGTTCTCAGTTCAAAAGAAATATTTAAGAAGAATATGAATGTGTGTGTTTGTGTGTTGTGTGTGTGAGTGTGAGTGAGTGAGAGAGAGAGAGCGAGAGAGAGACAGAGAGAGAGAGAAGAAAGAAAGGAAAGAAAGAAAGAAAGAAAGGAAAAGAAAAGAAAAAGAAGGAAGGAAGGAAGGAAGGAAGGAAGGAAGGAAGGAAGGAAGGAAGAAAAGGAAGGAAGGAAGGAAGGAACGAAGGAAGGAAGGAAGGAAGAAAGGAAGGAAGAAAGAAAGAAAGAAAGAAAGAAAAAAGAGACAAAGAGAGAAAGAAAGAAAGAGAAAGAAAGGAAGGAAGGAAGGAAGGAAGGAAGGCAAGGAAGGAAGGAAGAAAGAAAGAAAGAAAGAAAGAAAGAAAGAAAGAAAGAAAGAAAGAAAGAAAGAAAGAGGGAGAGAGAGAAAGAGGGAGGGAGGGAGGGAGAGAGATGAAAAGATTCTGAAATTGGAGACTGGAAATTGAAAATATGTGTATGTATTTTTTGTATACATGAAAATATTGGTCCCTCTGTGCTAATATAATAAAAAAATCCAGCTGTATTCATGTATAAAGTATCAAGCCCAATGAGGATATTTTTTTAACCCCTGGAGAATCACAGCTTCAACATGCTTAATTTCTTGTTGGTTTCCAATATACCTTTTAAATCATTGTTTCTCAATCTTGGCAACTTTTAGATGTATGGACCTCAATTCCCAGAATTCCCCAACCAGCATGGCTGGCTGGGGAATTCTGGGAGTTGAAGTCCGCACATCTTAACGTTGTCAAGTTTGAGAAACACCGTTTTAGATGATTTTGATCCAGGATTTTTTCACTGAAATTACTTCTACCCTGGGTAAAAATTTGGGAATGTTTTTCAGTTGCTTCAGTTGGTTCGATGCAATGCATATTGGATGTTATAAAATAAAATGTTTCTCTTCTGCCAGCTAAAATGGAGGCATGGAGCCAGATCCATTTAAAATGGGGAAAAATGGATAATAAAAATATATTTTTGCTTGGTTGTTTTTGTTTTTTGTTTTTTTTTTTAAAATACTAATGACCCAGTTGCTTTTCTATTCATTGTTTATCTGTTTTTGAATTTCCTCAAATAGATCTGTTGATAGCTGTCCAATTGCTTTATTGATGCTGAATTGGCTCAACTAAATGCAAATAAATGGTGCCACTTTATGACACATGGATTTTTAACACTGGCAGCATGGAGAGGAAGAGGGTGGCCAAAAACCCTTTGTATCAATTGCTTATATTTGGCCTTTGCTCAACACCCCAACTCTGACACTCTCATTGTTTTGTACAATTATGCATCCCTCTGCCTAGTGTTCAAATGTTATTGATTCAATAAAGCTTCTCTTCAAGTTGGCACATGACGTCTGCCAGTCACACTTTACTCTCTGCCTCTATTTATTAACAGGTCTCTGTCATCTGCTGATTGTTGTCTGAGATCCTTCATCCCACTTGCCTTTTGCCCTACAATTAAATATGTTTACAGGTAAACCTCAACTTACTTACAACCCTTTGTTTAGTGACTATACAGAACAGTACTGAAAAAAAACTTGCGACCGTTTCATCTTTATAGTCAGGTGATCAAAATTGGGATGCTTGGCAACTGACATGACTTCGCGACTGAACAACAACAACAGCGATGGTACATGATAATCTGATCGTTGCCTCAAGTTGCACACAGCAACTTTCTAGATAATATTTTTGCATCAATTCCCACTCCTTATATTTAATCTGGAATCTCTGACCAGAGTGCTCCCCAAGAATAAGATGAGAATTTGTTTACTGGTTAGTTTATACAATTGGCATGGCCTCCTATCTCAGCAAGTGACACTGAGAGGCAAACAATCATAAAATAAATTTAATATACCTGATTCAACCGAGCAGGATTCCATGCTGCCAAAGGATGCCTGCTCATCTGCCGTTCTGGTTAAAAAGTATTTATGCAGGTGTGAGTCTGTTTGCACCTGTGTTTTGAATTAAATTATAAGGAAGGGAGAGAAATGGTTGGTCTTCATCTGTTTTTTTAAAAGAAAAACAAAGAAATGTGCAGACAGCGTTGCATGCCTCCGTATAAAACAAGCTTTCACTTCAAGTTACTTTATGATTATTACAAACTTTTTGTAAATCACCCTGGGTCTTTCCTGAAGGGTAGAAGATGAATCTGTAAAACAGTACAAAATAATTCACACAGAAAGACAGGCCACGGTAGGTATATTTTGATTCCCCCTCCCACGTTGCCATGAAGCATATTTTCATAGTTCCAACTTTAGGCATCTTTGAAGAACAATAAGAGAGACCGGAAGAAAGGGAGGGATGGAATACAGTTCAATCCCTTATAGAATTGAAGTCAATAAATCTCTTATATGTAACATGTTTTTGACTCGCACTAAAGAATAGAATAGAATAGAATAGAATAGAATAGAATAGAATAGAAAGATACAATGGAGAATAGAATAGAATAGAATAGAATAGAATAGAATAGAAAAATGAATAGAATAGAATAGAATAGAATAATGAGTAGAATAGAATAGAATAATGAGTAGAATAAAATAGAGTAGAATAATGAATAGAATAGAATAGAATAATGAGTAGAATAGAATAGAATAATTAGAATAGAATAGAATAATGAATAGAATAGAATAATGAATAGAATAATGAATAGAATAATGAATAGAATAGAATAATGAGTAGAGTAGAATAGAAAGAACAGAATAGAACAGAATAGAACAGAACAGAACAGAACAGAATAGAATAGAATAGAATAGAATAGAATAGAATAGAATAGAATAATGAGTAGAATAGAATACTTTATTAGCCAAGTGTGATTGGACACACAAAGAATTTGTCTCTGGTGCAGAAGCTCTCAGTGTACATACAAACAACAAAGTAATATAATCATAAGATGCCAACAGGAGAAGGTAGTAGGAAAGATGACAAGGATAGCATTAATATAGTCCTACTACATGGGTTAGACATAAAACAGTACTGTGGTATTTAGGCATTCATCAGAGTGATGGGACAAGAGGAAAAAAACTTTCTATGTCTAGTTATTTTGGCATGCAATGCCCTATAGCGGCATCCTGAGGGGAAGAGTTGAACCAGTTCATGTCCAGGATGTGAGGGGTCTGTACATATTTTCTCAGCCCTCTTTCTGACCTATGCAGTATACAGGTCTTCAATGGAAGGCAGGCTGGTTTTAATAGTGTTTTTCTGCAGTCCTAACTAACTGTTGAAGTCTGTGCCTATCCTGCTTTGCTGCTGTACCAAACCTGACAGTTACAAATGACCGACTCAATAATTCTTCTGTAGAACTGTATTAGCAGATCCTCTGACCTTCCTGATGCATTCTGTACATTTTGCTTCTGTGGAAATAGGATGGAAATACCATTACATTGGGGTTTTTGTATTCCCCCTTCTATTCAGCTGTGTCTGATTCTTGAAGGTTGTCTGGACGAGTCCTTGCAGTTTTCTTGGCAAGTTTTTTTTTTTTTACAAGTGGTTTACCATTGTTTTCTTCCTAGGGCTAGTAGAAAGTGATTGGCTCCAAATCGAGCAGCTGACTTTGTGCCTAAGGTGGGACTAGAACTTACAGTATTCCACAAGAGTTAGGTGGAGAGAGGTTTTTTTCATGGAACCGAAGGGGGTGTGGTTTTGTGTGCTGCCTGCATCTTGTGGATGGGGCTTTCCTTGTTTGTGTGGACTGGTTGCTGGCATGCCATGGCCTGGTACTGGTCCACAGACCAGGGGTTAGGGACCCCTGGCCTAATGCATTAAACACCACACCAAACTGGCTCTGCCATTGCATATAGACTTCCATTAATATTTGTTTGTTTGATTGTATCCTGCCCTTATTATTTTTACAAATAACTCAAGCTGGTGAACATATTCAACGCACCTTCTTTCTCCTCTTTTGCCCAGAACAGCAACTCTGTGAAGTCAGCTGGGCTAAGAGGAAGTGACTGGCCTAAGGTCACCCAGCTGGCTTTCATGCCTAAGGCCAAACTAGAACTCACAATCTCCTGGTTTCTAGCCTGGTGCCTTAATCTCTAGACCAGGGCTAGGCAACCTTGGCTCTTTTATGTCTCGTGGACTTCAACTTCTAGAATTCCTGAGCCAGCCATGCTGAGGGAAAAGGGAGAGGTTTCCAAGCTGAGCCATGCTGGCTCAGGAATTTGGGAGTTGAAGTCCACGAGTCATAAAAGAGCCAAGTTTGCTACCCATGGCCTAAGTCCTCCTGTTTTAAGTGGTGAGTTCTTATACCAGAGGTAGGCAACCTTGGCTCTTTTATGACTGGTGGACTTCAACTCCCAGAATTCCTGAGCCAGCCATGCTGAGGGGAAAGGGAGGTTTTTTTTGTTTTTGTTTTTGCTTTTTCTCAAATCATAGTGTCACCTGCACAACTATTAATAATGTTTTAGCCTTCTTCAGTTCTTCATATACAGGCTTTGGGTAGTTACTTTAAAAGAACTGGTGAAGAGAGCTGTAGTTTTGGAACACATTTATAATAAATCTTAAATATAGAGGATAATAACTAATAATAAAATCTATTTTGATTTAGGTGCCACCTGAAGGAGAGAAGCAATCTAGAACTAAGGAGAAACTTCCTGGCAGTTAGAACAATTAACCAGTAGAACAACCTGCCTCCAGAATCGGTGGGTGCTCCAACACTGGAAGTTTTTAAGAAGAGACTGGACAGCTATTTGTCCTAGATGGTATAGGGTTTCCTGCCTGAGCAGGGGGTTGGACTAGATGACCTCCAAGGTCCCTTCCAACTTTATTATTATTATTATTATTATTATTTTATTATTATTGTTGTTGTTGTTGTTGTTGTTGTTGTTGTTATTATTATTATGTTTGGATGGCCATCATTCATTTAATTGCCATTCAAATTTACAACGGCAGTGAAAAAAGTGACCTACGACCTTTTTTCACACTTACGACCATTGCAGCCATGTCATCAAAATTCAGACGCTTGGCAACTGACTTCTATTTATGACGGTTGACCTTTTGACAAGCCAAGTCAATGGGAAAGCCAGACAAGAAGAAGAAGAGGAAGAAGATTAGAGTAAGGACGTGCTATAAAAACAAGAATATAACTAGAAAGGGAAAAACAGCAATATAGAAGCTTTTAAATGGAATAAATTTGTGATGTAATTGAATCATGTTTTAGCTACATTTAAGCACAGCAGGCAGCAAGAAAGGAATAATGCCTGTTTGCCCATCCTTTAGAAAATGTAAATAAAGGACTTTTAAGTTTTAAAAGAGCCAGTTGGTGAAGTGGTTAAATGCGCCGGGAGTCCATCAGCTGTAGTTTTATTTTAAATATAAAGCCAGCTGGGTATTCTTGACCAAATACCAGACATTTCGCTGACATGTTAGCATGCTTTGGACAATAAATCTTTTTATTAATATTTTTGAATACAATATAAGTACAAGAAATTAAAGACAAAATAAGAAAAAGAAAATCTGTAAAAGTAGAAAAAAGAAGGGAAAGAAAGAAAGAAAGAAGGGAGAAAAAGAAAGAAGGGAAAGAAAGAAAGAAAGAAAGAAAGAAAGAAAAAAGAAAGAAAGAAAGAAAGAAAGAAAGAAAGAAAGAAAGAAAGAAAGAAAGGAAGGAAGGAAGGGAAGGAAAGAAGGAAGGACTTCCACTCTTCTTTCTATTACCATCTTATTCTTTCTCCTCCATCTTTAATTCTTTTTATTTCCCAGATCCATAAATTATAGATTCAGTGGGGTCCTTGGTGCTGTTTGAGGTTAATAGTTTTCTTGCAGACATTTTATTACCAAGCTAACTAACATCATCATTGCTAGCAAACATTACCCAGTTTGGCAATGAAATATCTGCAAGAAAACCACTAACCTCAGAAACCACCAAGGACCCCTCATTTCAACCGTGAGCTACAAATATTCTCTTCCATCAGCGTCAATTCAGTTTTTCAACATAATCCATACAAGCTTTCCAGTCTATCAAAGAAATCTTTATCTTTTTTTCCCCTAACCAAACTGGTCAGCCTTGCAATGTCCACCTGTTTCATCAATTTTATCATCCCATCTTCTACTGTGAGGATACTTTAACAGGCTTTTGAAAACTGGAAGATGATTTAATATTAAACTCCGCCATAGTTCACCTTCAAATCTGCAATTGATGTCAAGGAAGGCATGTTTGTGGTACCAAAACAAAGGAACAGTGGAAATCAAGTGGAAATCCTTTTTTTTAAAATCCCAAAACAGTTGCTCCTATGTTTTTCCAGATTTTTTTTTAAAAAAGACGCTCAACATTGAAAACAATTGGGGGCCCGATGGTTCAATGGTTACTGAGCTTGTTAGCTGGAAAGCTGACAGCCTGGTTTGAGACCCAAACGCTGCGCGATGGGGTGAGCTCCCGTTCCTTGCTCCAGCTCCTGCCCATCTAAGCAGTTTGAAAGCATGCAAATGCAAATAGATAAATTGGCACCACTTCATTGGGAGGGTAACAGTGTTCCTTGCACCTCAGCATATGCTGGCCACATGACCGCAGAAGTATCTTTAGACGACACTGGCTCCCTCGGCTAAGAAATGGAGATGAGCAGTGCCCCCTAGAGTTGGACACAACCGGAAAGGGGAACCTTAACCTTAACCTTTACCTTTATTTCACGTGAAATCTGCTCCGTTGACTTTTGCAATCCAGATAACGGCAGTGCACAATTGGCAAGTTCATTCTGCTGCGTCTGGAAGTGAAAGCAATTAATTTTTGCTGTTGACTTAAACTTCTGTTGCGAGGTACTTCACCCCCAATTCTCCTTCCTATAAATAGATTAAGGGATAGAGCAAAGTCAAGTCTGCTCATTTGCCCTCCCTCGAGATGGATTTCCCATGACTGCTTATCTATCAGCTACCCCTTTAACACAATTTGTGTCTCAAATTAATTTAGTCCTCGCTCTTTCATTGGTCAGGAGCCAACACTGAAAATTGCTAGTTTCCTTTATAATAACAAGTGTTTAAGAGAGGATGCTGAACACGCAACTTTTTAAACCTATAGCTGAAACTGCTAGGTCTGCAAGATGACTTCATGAATGGATGAAGGAGAAAACTCACCTTTAACCTCATGCCATATTTTGAGAGCAGAAGCTCTCGGTTTAACCTTCAATTTCTTCACTTTACATCTTCATAGACAGTATATAAATAAAGATATGGAAGTGCCTCAAATGAATCAGACCTCTGATTCATCAAATCAAGTTCTGTTCAATGGAATAGGCATCAGAAATATGTGACCTCTCTGTAGAAAGTGAGGATGACCTTCATGGACCATTCCATAAGCAGTGGGGCTAAAGTCCAGAATATCCAGGTAACATTCAGAAGTGTCTCAGATACGCATCTTCCTAACTCAATGAACTTTAAGAAAAAGGAGGTAAAGCACAAAATTATTATAGCCAATTTCAATAAAAGTGTGTGCGCGTGTTCAACAAGCCAAGTCAATGGGGACACCAGCAGGAAGTCGAAAGTCTTGATCCCATGATATTGTGCTTAACAACCACAAATGATTTGCTTTATAACTGTAGCAGAACTGACATTGTAAGTCAGGTGTGGTCACATAATGGTTCACTTAACATCTGTGTCACTTAATGATAGAGTTATCGGCCCAAGTTACAGTTGTTAAGTGAGGACTACTACATATTTCTTTTCCTTGTGTCCCATAGGGGAAAACATGCAACATGGTGAGAGTTTTTGATTTTTTTTTTTTAAGGGGCAGCAGCCAAACATTTTGGGAATAGGTCTGGCTCTAAATTTTTACTTAATTTGCATAGAGGACAAATTCAGGACTTATTTTTCTTGCAGAGAGCCCTGTTCCACTATCCTCTGTAGTTCATGGCCCCACAGAATTGTGGCACAGGATTTTCCTACGTTTGATCAAATGGTACTCCTACCAAACAATACTTTTGAATCAGATTTTTGGGTGTCAGCTAAGTCAACTGTCAACCCTTAGTCCAGGGGTAGGCAACCTTGGTTCTTTTATGACTCGTGGACTTCAACTCCCAGAATTCCTGAGCCAGCCATGCTGAGGGAAAAGAGAGAGGTTTCCATGCTGAGCCATGCTGGCTCAGGAATTCTGGGAGTTGAAGTCCACGAGTCATAAGAGAGCCAAGGTTGCCTACCCCTGCCTTAGTCAAACATCAACATATGTACGTGTTCTTCTCTGTGGTGTTTATCTGAAGCTTCACATTCCCCTCTATTGTCTGTAAATATTTCCCACAATACGTCTGTGTTTTTTTTAAAAAATGTATTAATGTGTCGGCTCATTTGTTTTGGGTAGCAACCTGTTTTGTAGCAATATTTTAATAAAAATCTGTGAAGCAGGCGGGAAAAACGGAGAACACTGCAAACAAACATTTGCTGCATGGCTCAGAAGGGTGAAAAATGCAAGTAGAATGCTGCTTCATGGGGGGGGGGGGAAACAGAGGAAAACTTCAAAGTGGCAACGTGGGAAGGGTGCAAAACATACAGCTTCCTCCATCCTAGCATTGAGTAGTACAAATAAGAGCTCCCTAAACTGTACTGTGGATATACGTGATGTAGAACCCTTGGAAAATACAGAGCCATGGATTTACACTTAGCCTGAATTAAGTTGAAATGCAAACAAGAGGAAATCAAATCCTGATTTTCTTCCAGGAGTTATTTTTTTCAACATTGTACCACGTACATTATTTGAAAAGACATTGTGCAGCTTTGCTTAAATTCAACTTTTGTTCTCATCAAGGAAGGCTGTTCTGCTGATTAGATTGTGACGACTTATCTAATGAACCAGCTGAAAATATATCTATATCTAAGGTGACCTAATGTTGGGAAAGATTGAGGGCAATAGAAGAACGGGATGACAGAGAATGAGATGGCTGGATGGAGTCACTGAAGCAGTAGGTGTGAATTTAAATGGACTCCAGAAGATGGTAGAGGACAGGAAGACCTGGAGGAACATTGTCCATGGGGTCGTGACGGATCGGACACGACTTCGCGATTAACAACAACAACAAGGTGACCAACCGTCCTTCTTTTGGGAGGACAGTCCTCCTTTTGTGAGTTCTGTCCTCCCTTGAAAAGTGTCCTCCTAAATGTCCTCCTTTTCCATATACCGTCCTCCTTTTGGGAGGACAGTCCTCCTTTTGGGAGTTCTATCCTCCCTCGAAAAGTGTCCTCCTAAATGTCCTCTTTTTCTATATTTGAAGACTAATCTGCCGGGCTTTTTTTTCCTCATAGACCTTTTTTGATGGTATTTTTCAACTTTTGCATGAGCTGTGCTACTCCCCCTATTGGCTTTCAAAAGCCAATAGGAATTGCTGCTGAGCACGCCAAAACACCCGGGCAGCAAACTTTGCACATGCAAGTTGCAGGAACTTTGTACCTCTCACTGCTACCCAACTACACCATCTCCTACTTAGTTCCGAAGATAGCTGGAGGAGACTGGAACGTAAGTTTCTCTTGATCTTCCTTGTTCGGTTCTACACGGGGATGCACAGGGTAGGCAGTGGTGCTGGGGGGCGGCTGGGGGGGTGGCTGCAGGGCCGGAGCCGGCGCGGCTGGTGCTTTGCCTTTGTGAGCCGTGGGGCCAGCTCTACGGGGATGCACAGGATGGGTGGTGGCGCTGGGGGGGGACGGCTGCAGGGCCGGAGCTGGCTCGGCTGGTGCTTTGCAAGCCATGGGGCTGGCTCTCCACAGCAGGGCAGCGGTGCTGTTGGGGCGGCTGTGGGCAGGGGTGCGGCGGGCAGTTGACCTTCCATGGGCCGTGCCAGCTGGTGGTATATGCAGTGCTGACCTGCGCTGCCACCACCTCACCCTGCGCACCTACGTGGCCGTCCTGGAGTGCCTGGCTCACAACACCCGCCTCCACCGCCCACCCCCGCGCAGTCCAGCCATGTAGATTTTTGGACAAGTGAGAAATCGAGATTGAATGTTGATACTCTAGCTGCAGCACTTGCCATAAAATTCAATATGAAGGATATTTCTTGTTCAGATATTTCCAATATATTGTTAGAAGATGATACACTGACAAAAAATATTCATTCAATGGAAAAGTAATTTAAATAATTAATAGGCATGTAAGCATAATTACAATATAAAATGTTATTGTTACAAATGTTTTTATTATGCATTTATCATATTATAGTGTATTCTGTATTATTGTTGCAATAAATACAATGTTTCTTTTATTTACGATATTTTTTTCTTCAATTTATTCATGTCCTCCTTTTCATTGTAAAAAAGTTGGTCACCTTACTATATCTATATCTATATCTACAGATAGAGATATAGATATATAGGTATAGATATAAATAATAATAATAATCTCTCTAGTAGTCAGTAAGCCTTCCTGATATACTAATTTCAGTGCATCTTCATCATTGTTCTTCAGATACCAAATGAAGAACAGAATAGAGGCATGGGAAAACAAAGCACTACATTAAATACATTAAAAAAAATAGCTGGGAAAGCAGATATTAACAAGACCTGGCAATGGCTAAGAGCAGGAAAATTGAAGAAAGAGACCGAAGGACTAATTCTGGCTGCACAAGACCAAGCCTTAAGGACAAATGCATATAAAGTCAAAATTGAGAAGACAGCAACAGACAGTAAGTGCCGCCTATGCAAAGAAGCTGAAGAAACAGTGGACCAACTGGTAAGCTGTTGCAAGAAGATTGCACAGACTGACTACAAGCAGCGGCATGACAAAGTAGCAACAATGGTGCATTGGAAGATCTGCAAAAAATATCATTTGCCTGTAAGCAAAAACTGGTGGGATCATAAAATAGAGAAAGTCATAGAAAATGATAAAATTAAACTGCTCTGGGACTTCAGAATTCAAACAGACAAGCACCTGCAACATAACACCCCAGACTTAACAATTGTCGATAAGAAAGACAAAAAAGTCTGGATAGTGGATGTGGCAGTGCCTGGAGAAAGCAGAATAGAAGAGAAAGAACTGGAGAAGATAACAAAATACAAAGACCTACAAATAGAAATAGAAAGACTGTGGCAAAAGCAAGCAAGGGTAGTACCAATAGTCATAGGCTCCTTGGGTGCAATCCCAAAACAACTGGAGCACCACTTGAACACCATTGGCATTGACAAATTTGCTATTAGTCAATTGCAAAAGGCGGCCTTACTAGGAACTGCTTCCATCCTGTGACAATACCTGTAATACCATCAAACCTCCACATCTGCCTATCCCAGGTCCTGGGTAAGGACTCGATAGGTAGACAAAATGCCAAATCCAGTCTGAACATCTGGCTGACTATGCGATGATCCATAATTTGGAGCTAATAGCAAATCCCAGATTTCCAGAAGTAATATTTATGCTTCCATATATTGATGGGTCCATGCCAGTTAATGTATCCTTTTCTCTCTGTATATCCCCAGGTCTGGATAACTGAAGTTTCTAAGATCGGAAGGTATCATTCTTCTATCAGACTTTTTAAACCATGCTTATGAAAGTATAATTGCAAGGATTCTTGAGGCAGCTGTGACTAATTTCAGACCAAAGATAGGAATATGTTTACATATTTAGTTCTTGTTCTTTGTCCAATTTAACCAACCCTCCCTCCCTTTTTTCCTTCCTTCCTTCCTTCCTTCCTTCCTTCCTTCCTTCCTTCCTTCCTTCCTTCCTTCCTTCCTTCCTTCCTTCCTTCCTTCCTTCCTTCCTTCCTCCCCAAAGCATAAGGAATCAATTCTCACCATAATTTCTTTGTTAAGAATGTCTTTGTGCCCCACATAGACCAATACAATACAGAGGTGAAGGTGTTAAATTAGGATTAGGGAAAACCAGGTCTAGTCCATCCCTAGTCACGAAAGTTCCTGGAGACTTTGGGTCTGTCCTTCCATCTCAATACAAGAGCCAACATGTTACAGAGCCAACATGTTATAGTTGTGAAGGACTGGGAGTGGGAGGACACAAGTTCTAGACCAGGGGCGACCAACCTTGGCAACTGCAATTCTAGGAGTTGAAGTCCACAAGTCTTAAAGTTGACAAGGTTGGACATGCTTGATTTTGTTGTTGTTGTTGTTGTTAATTGCGAAGTTGTGTCCGACCCCTCGCGACCCCATGGACAATGTTCCTCCAGGTCTTCCTCTCCTCTACCATCTTCTGGAGTCCATTTAAGTTCACACCTACTGCTTCAGTGACTCCATCCAGCCATCTCATTCTCTGTCATCCCGTTCTTCTATTGCCCTCAATCTTTTCCAGCATTAGGCCCTTCTCCAGTGAGTCCTTCCTTCTCATTAGGTGGCCAAAGTATTTGAGTTTCAACTTCAGGATCTGGCCTTCTAAAGAGCAGTCAGGGTTGATCTCTTCTAGGACTGACCGGTTTGAACGCCTTGCAGTCGAAGGGACTCGCAGGAGTCTTCTCCAGCACCATAGTTCAAAGGCCTCAATTCTTTGGTGCTCAGCCTTTCTTATGGTCCAACTTTCACAGCCATACATTGCAACTGGGAAAACCATGGCCCTGACTAGACGCACTTTTGTTGGCAGGGTGATGTCTCTGCTTTTTAGTATACTGTCTAGATTTGCCATAGCTTTCCTCCCCAGGAGCAAGCGTCTTTTAATTTCTTGGCTGCAGTCCCCATCTGAGGTGATCTTGGAGCCCCAAAAAATAAAATCTGTCACTACCTCCATTTTTCCCCCATCTATTTGCCAGGAATTGAAAGGGCCGGATGCCATGATTTTGGTTTTCTTAATGTTGAGTTTCAAGCCAACTTTTGCTTGATTTAGACCCTCTTAAATCTTAGAATGACTTGGGCTAGTCTCCCCTCTCTGTTGATGACTTTGGGCTAGCTTCCCCCTTCTCTCTCAGCCCAAGAACAAACAAGGGGTTGTGGTGAAGGTGCTGCACCAGAAGCAAAGAGACCCAGCCACGGAAACTCACCTGTGTAAGACTTTGAGCTACTCCCTCCCTGTCAGTCTAATCTGCTCAAGAGGGTGATTGTCAGGGAGAGTTAGGATAAAACTAAAAACCTAAACAGTCATGTCTTAAACCATAAAGAGGCTGGGATGCTGCAGTCTGGAACTTGGTTTGGAACTGGGACCATCCGAGCAGGCAAAAAGCAGAGCGAGCTGTGGATGGTCGGAAGATCCTGGTTTCCAGAGGAGCAGGATAGCTGTGACAACATTCTCAGAAGTTAGATAAGTTATGGATAGCCATCACCGCACCCATTTTATAAATGCTGTATCCCTTGCCTTGACAGCCATTTTGTCTGAATTTCAACATCAGTTCCGGTTTTTGGAATGAATGGATGAATGGATTGCCTACCTCTGCCTCTTTCAGTGGTAGGGGTTGTAGTAAACTTAGTTTACTGTACTCAATACTCTTATTTAAATGCTTCCAAGGTTGAGCACTGGCAGCCATCTCTACAGGTCATCTGGCAGGGTTCTTAATATAGACCTGCAGCAGGAGGTATCCAAAAATTCAAGATGGTAGCCGCAAGGATCGCCATCTTGTCTCTTTTGACCCCCATCCTCAGACACCTCTGAGCAGGGCATCCCAAGAAATAAAGCTTGAAGGAGAAAAGCAAATGTCATCCCCGGGCCAAATTCATACAGTTGAGCTTTTGATGATCATCATCATAAACCAACATACGTGATTCCAGCACAACTATGCACAAAGAGTCAAGCCATTAGCACCTGTTTCTTTCTGCAAATGAAATCGCAAAAATTGGGTGCCAATTTCGTCTGCCACGTGTTTGGAAATGTGAATGGCTTCTGGCCCGGCTTGTCTGAACCAATGGGATTAATTCTCAGAAGACCAAGGTCTTCATCTAGTGAAGAACAAGTCAAATGCCTGACTATGGCAGCTCTCAAAGACGCTGAGCTCCATCGGGCTTCCCAACAAGACTCCATTTAGAAAAATCTCCTTTATAAAAAAACGGAGCCACGCTCTCTGCGAGATGGAAAAATAAGTTCTCCTCACGTGCTAAGCAAGCCTATCAATTTAATAATATTGGGACCGTCTAACAGGCTTTGTAACAGCTTGTCGCAGCATCATCTGTTAAGCATTTTTCTCTTAAATGCATTTCATACTGGGGCTTGCAATAATTTGCTAGAGGATGCAGCTGTGTCTATTAAGCACTTCCCCCAATCCATATGAATAGAGCATTTTCTAAAACAGAAGCAAAAAAGGAAGTGATTTGCAGACCTGCTCACTAGAAACAGAGCTTGCTATTGCTCTGTCTCTTCCCTTGGGGAAAAAAATGGCTTACAGGTAAGGGAAGTTATCCTCCATTTTTAGTATTGCTAGATTAGAACAGGCCAATTTCCCTGCAAAAATCTTAAACGTGGAATAATTTCTTGACGGATGGGAGGTCTGCCCGGTGCTCCTTTCCATTCTGGTTCCCTATTGGTGGAACGCTCAGGATTGGGGGAGGGCTTAGAGGTGGGGCCATCTAGATGAAGGGGGAGGAGCATGTGCCCAATTGACCGTCCTTCTCTTTGTATATTTCACACTTTCTTCTCCAAGAAACAAAGTCTTTGTTTTAGACACAACATCATGTAGGGCAGAGGTCTCCAACCTTTCTGGCAGACTGGAGGGAAAGGGAAGCATTTTACGTGTGCGTGCACACACATACAAACAGGGCCGTGAGCATGCGTGACACAAACTGGCAGATGCTAGAGCCCACACGGCACCCACTAGCATCGCCCCATTTTTGTCGCGCGGGTGCTAGCACTGCCCCGGTTTTCACTGCATGGCGCCCTGTTTTTGCCACACGGTGCCACTAGCATGAGGGGGTGAGTGTGCGCACACACATGCGCCACTAGACCACAGCCCGTTAGTGGGTTGCGGCCCACAGTTTGGGGACCCCTGGTGTAGGGTGATTTAAGATGATGAAGTTTTAAGTCTGGATGATCTTGGAAAAACTAAGCAGGGATGGACATGGTAAGTATTGGGCCCAGGAAACCAAAGGCAGAAGATTTCAGATTAGTTCGATGTTAGTGTATTGCCAAGCATAAGGTGACCAACCATCCTCCTTTAGGGAGGACAGTCCTCCTTTTGTAAGTTCTGTCCTCTCTCGAAAAGTGTCCTCCTACATGTCCTCCTTTTCGATATTTGAAGATTAATCTGTAAATCTCCCTATTCGATCGACGCCGAGCCAATCTGTTGCGTGTGATGTGACGTATTTGTATTTGACATGACGATTCGTCAAGGCTCGGCACAGTGCAGCGAGACATGATTATGAGACGCATGCGCTCTGCACAGGAGAATTGTTTTGAGAGAGTGCGCCGCGTGCAAGAGTGCGCTGCACGCAAGTGGCTTTGTTTACTTCTTACCGAAACACGACACGGCACATACGCATGCATTAGACTCACTTTTTTTCTTCAATTTATTTGTGTCCTCCTTCTCATTGTAAAAAAGTTGGTCACCTTAGCCAAGCATAACAAATAGAAGAAAGGACCCATGAACTCATAAGGAGTTGACCTAGATCTGAAGGAAAACTTGTTTATAATCTTTAATTTCTTCCACTTGGCTCCTGGTATGGGGAACCCTGAATCACAAGGACAAAGATATACAACACGAAACCAGCTTGCTTCAAAGTGCTTGTTGGTAAAATTTTTGGAATTCTGCGTTTGCCACCAACACAGCTAGACTTACCACCACAACTGAGCCCAAAACTTTTGTTGTTAAACGGGTTTTCCCCCCATAATGCCACCTTTTTGCCAAGTTGTTAAGTGAATCACAGCAGTTGTTAAGTTAGTCACATGGTTGTTAAGTGAACCTGGCTTCCCCATTGACTTTGCTTGTCAGGCAGATGCAAGAGGTGATCACGTGACCCGGGGACACGGCGACCGTCATAAATAGGAGCCAGTTGCTAAGTGTCCAAATTTTGATAACGTGACCACGAGGATGCTGCAATGAAAAATGGCCATAAGTATTTTTTCCAGAGCCATTGTAATTTTGAACAGTCACTAAACGAAAGGTTGTAAGTCAAGGGTTACCTGTATTTCCTTCAGGGAATTCAAAGGTATTCAGTAGGAGCAGAAGGGGGCATCAAATGGGTTAGTCTGACACAAGTTTCTTTCTTTCTTTCTTTCTTTCTTTCTTTCTTTCTTTCTTTCTTTCTTTCTTTCTTTCCTTCCTTCCTTCCTTCCTCTTTCTTTCCTTCCTTCCTTCCATCCTCTTCTTTCTTTCTTTCTTTCTTTCTTTCTTTCTTTCTTTCTTTCTTTCTTTCTTTTTTCTTTAGTTCTTCCCTTCCTTCCTTCCTTCCTTCCTTCCTTCCTTCCTTCCTTCCTTCCTTCCTTCCTTCCTTCCTTCCTTCCTCTTCTTTCTTTCTTTCTTTCTTTCTTTCTTTCTTTCTTTCTTTCTTTCTTTCTTTCTTTCCTTCCTTCCTTCCTTCCTTCTTTCTTTTCTTTTCTTTTCTTTTCTTTTCTTTTCTTCCCATCTTGTCCACAGACAACTCACACCACAAGTCCCATCCTTGTATAAGTACATTGTGATATCACTCACACATATCCAAAGAGGTGGAAATTGCAGCACCTCAGTTCGGTGCTGAAGATGTGGGTGTTGGTATCTAACTTAGGTAATGATCAGTTCTAGCAGTAACTTGTCAGTTGGATGCTGTTTTTCCTCCTTATGGAAAGGTAGGGCCATGGAAGTCTTCTAGCCCTACCCCTCACCCATGGCAGGAGACCTTCTTCATCCCAAGCCCAGCAGACCAGCCAAAGTGCTTATTCTTCCAGTCTCTGCCTGACACAGACGACTCCAATGAGACTTAACAAAAGCACGGTTAACCTGAGATTGCACAACGCGATGGCTGCAGGTCACAAGGCATCATCCTTCTGTTAGGAGCAAAAAAGAGGAGTAGGAAACTCAATGCTTTGTCTGACTGGAAAAAAAAATAACTTTTTTTTCCAAGAGACTAGAAACTTCATTGCATTGCAGAATTATTCTCAACTAAAGTTTGTCACCATCATATGAGCTAGGAACTTGATTTATTTTTAAACGCAAACAGAAATCATCATAAATGTAGTCTGATCACAATACACCCTTGGATATTCTGCCTATTTTTTTTTTTTTTTTGCTACAGATTTAGTAATTCAACAATGCCAGTCACACTGGGAGAAACTTGTTCAGTTGGTCTTTCCCGAATATTAGGTTATATTCATTCGCCATTTACTTTGCTCTTCTCCTTCTCCTTCTCCTTCTCCTTCTCCTTCTCCTTCTCCTTCTCCTTCTCCTTCTCCTTCTTCTTCTTCTTCTTTACAACCCTCGAAAAATTCTGATGAAATCTTTTTCTTAAGCCGAAGCAGCTCCCCGCAATGTTTTTGGAGATTAAATTCTTAATTATAAATTTCCTTGCTTTTGTGAGTTTGCCTCAGATCCTTAACATTTCTAATGTCATTTTTATGTGAATTTCCATGGTATTTTAATTCATTAGACGCGGACTATCATTTTTCTATGTAATTACTATAATTTCATCAAGTGACATAATTACAGTAAATACTTGAAGTAATTGCCATGCAAACGGGAAGAAAAAGGTTGGGAGGTATAATGGGATAAACTATGTGTTGATGTGGAAAGATAAATTTTGCTGATGTGTTTATGGCAGGTAGTGACATCACGGAACTCTCTTGCGCTCCCCAAGGCATGATGGGAACTACATCATCAATAGAAACAATGACGTCATAGGCCAGAAATTTGAAAAGGAAGTTGGATGTACAGGTAGCTTTTGACCAGGGGTCTTCAAACTTGGCCCTTTTATGACATGTGGACTTCAACTCCCATAATTCCTCAGCCAGCCTCCATTTTGTTTGTTAGATTTAAGCCAGGGGTCTTCAAATTTAGCCCTTTTATGACATGTGGATTTGAACTCCCAGAATTCCTCAACCAGCATCGCTTGTCCATCCAAAGTCAGCCAGATTTAGTCACTGGATCCCTTGGGCCACCAGGAGATCGATTGTTCCAGGCCACGAGTATAAATCGGTGTTTTCTCCTGCATTTCATTTCAAGTGGGATCCGCTCCTTCCCCAGTTTTTATTTTTATATCTCTTTCCTGTCGTAATTCAGAAAGAAACAAGTTGGGTATTTTGTCCCCCCCCCCGCTTCAAAGTCGGCAATATTAAAATGTTGTGAGGCTGACAGGCTATATCAGCCTCTCAAAGCTAAATGACACTAAGAGAAGCTGTAACCTCATCCAAACACAACGATTGTATTGCTCAGATGGCTAGGAAACGGATACATGCCAGAGGAATGACAGAGAGTTAACACTAATTCCAAGTGATTAAATCAAGAGCGACGAGGCTATTGCTGGCTACTTATGGCGGCCTGCTTCTGATTGACAGACCATAATATTAGGCTGAATGAAGGGAATTTGCACACAGATACGTCCCCCCATCAAGAGAAATGGCTAAGGGTGACTCTGGCTTGGCACCGTGTGCCAAAGGCTTTCCAATTCGATGAGTCTTTGCCAGCCATCTTGTGCTTGAAGGATTGTCCAATGGCGGTGGGCAATTAAACATCCCTCACGTAAAATCAAAAAAGTTGGAGGAACGGTAAAAAAAAAAAAAAAAACAGGCAGCTTCTCCTTTCAATTGGCCACAAAAGTGTGCAAGAGTTCGGAGGTGACCACGATTAGGTCTCATATCAAATGACCTGGATACTGTTGAAGCATTTTTGGAGGGAAAAAAATAGAAAAAGAAAAAAAGGTCAATTCTTCATTGCTAATGTTTTTTGTTTTTTAATTTGCTATCTTGGCCAAAACAAAGAATTGCAATTCATGATATCTTGGTATCTTGAAATGTCCTGCCATTACAATAATCATCAATGTACAACAGATTTATGAATATATGATTCAATCTCTCTTTGTCTCTGTCTCTATCTCTGTTTCTCTCTCTGTGTGTGTATGTGTGTGTGTGTCTCTCTCTCTGTCTCTCTCTTTTTCTCTCTCTTTCTTTCTCTCTGTGTCTTTCTGTCTCTGTCTCTCTCTGTGTCTCTGTCTCTCTCTCTCTTTCTCTCTCTCTGTTTCTCTCTCTGTTTCTCTCTCTCTTTCTCTCTCTCTCTTTCTCTCTCTGTTTCTCTCTCTCTCTCTCTCTTTCTATCTCTCTGTGTCTCTGTGTGTCTCTCTTTCTCTCTCTCTTTCTCTGTCTGTCTGTCTCTGTCTCTCTCTCTCTCTCTCTAAAATATGTGTGAGCAAATGTCCTCTTGAAAAACCAATGTAGCTGCATTGGAGATATATATATATATATATATATATATATATATATATATATATATATATATATATATATAATATATACATATACAATATATACATATATATATACATACATATATATACATATATATATATATATATATGTATGTATATATATATATGTGTGTGTGTATATATATATATATATATATATAATATATATATATATATATATTCAATGATGCAATCTTCGATCTCCGGGAAGAGTATACTCCAGTTATTTATTGTTAAAACCACATTTAAAACAATAAAAACAGTTATATACAAAAATTAAAACAACTTAGCTTTCGCTGGTCCTCTGCCAGCGTCCTCAGAGTGGGGCTTAGGGGGTGGGAAATTCTTTTTATCCCCTTGCTGATCCAATTGCCTACTCATTGCCCTCGTGACAGGGCCACTCTTCCTGATTGCCCGTGACTGCCTTAACTGTTCCGCCCTCTCTCTTTTTTATATATAATAAAAAAAATTAAATCAGAAAATTCTTTATTATGCCCATCAAAATGTCACAACACAACATGCAAAGTCTTGAATTTCTGAGATGAAGATTTTCCAAGTGCTTAAATGTTTGGATTCAGAGACATTTATTTAATCTAATCCTGGTGCTGCAGTGATAAAGATTTGTAATGTTTTTAAAGAATATGCCAGCTCCCATTTGGTACATTCCTGTCCTTTCTGCTTGTGGAATCTCTGGAGATTCCCAGTCATCCAAGTCACGGTTGTCCCAAAGGTGTTTTTTCAAAAGGCAATTGGACTTTCTTTGTTTTCCCTTGAAGACGTTTCACTTCTCATCCAAGAAGCTTCTCCAGTTCTGTTCAGAACTGAAGAAGCTTCTTTGAATGAGGAGCAAAACGTCTTCAAGGGGAAAAAAAAAGAAAGTCTAATTGTCTTTTGAGAAAAAGCACTTTTGGGACTTTCTGGTTTGTATTTCCTATTGAAAGCAAGAAATGCAGCTTTTTAAATATGCTTTCTGAACATCCTGGTCATTTATTTGGGGGCTGTTTTGTTACTTCTCTAAAGCCTGAGCCGTTTGTGAAGAGAATTTGGTTTCTTTTATCTAGAAATACCATATAATGTTGCTCCGCAGTGAATCCTATCGTATTCATATTTTCTGCCTGGGAACTTGGTCCTGATAAGGACAACCAGGTAGCTGGTCTTCCACACCACTCATAAAACACAATCATGGGATTGGAAGAGGCCATTGGATCCTGTCTCTTGTGCTTAGTGGAGAATCCTAATTAAGACATTCCCAAGAGATGAAGCAAACATGGCTGTGTGTTCAGAAACTGTTTTACACTGGAAAGGAATCTCACAATCTAGTTCTTGGATTCATGCAACACAATCCTAAGATCAGGTTAACAAAGCACATTTTAGCAGAAACGGCTTCCCTCTAGATATTAGACTAGCCCACTCCATAACAGAAGGTAATAATAATAATAATAATAATAATAATGAGGAGGAGGAGGAGGAGGAGGAGAAGGAGGAGGAGGAGGAGAAGGAGGAGGAGGAGGAGGAGGAGGAGTCTGGATAGTGTATGTGGCAGTGCCTGGAGACAGCAGAATAGAAGAGAAAGAACTGGAGAAGATAACAAAATACAAAGACCTACAAATAGAAATAGAAAGACTGTGGCAAAAGTAAGCAAGGGTAGTACCAATAGTTATAGGCTCCTTGGGTGCAATCCCAAAACAACTGGAGCACCACTTGAACACCATTGGCATTGACAAATTCGCTATTAGTCAATTGCAAAAGGCGGCCTTACTAGGAATCGCTCCCATCTTGCGACGATATCTGTAATACCATCAAACATCCACATCTGCCTATCCCAGGTCCTGGGTAAGGACTCGATAGGTAGACAAAATGCCAAATCCAGTCTGAACATCTGGCTGACTGTGCGATGATCAATAATAATAGTAATAATATTGGAAGGGACCTTGGAGGTCATCCACTCCAACCCCCTGCTCAGGCAGGAAACCCTATACCATTTCAGACAAATGGCTGTCCGGTCTCTTCTTTAAAAAAAGGCTAGTCTAAGGAAGGCCAAAATGTCTCCTTGCAAACCTGCAGAGATGGAGCACCCACATCTTCCAGAGGCAAGCTGTTCCATTGATTATTTTCACTGTCAGGAAAATTTTGCTTAATTCTTGATTGGATCTCTCTTTGATAATCTCCCACCTATTACTTCTTGTGCTGGCCACAAGTTCTTTGGAGAATAGATCAACCTTCTCTTCTCTGAGACAGCTTCTCAAAATTGGAAGTCTGTTATCACGATGTAAAAAAGATGTTGAGACTCTAGAAAGAGTCCAGAGAAGAGCAACAGAGATGATCAGGGAACTGGAGGCTAAAATATATAAGGAACGGTTGCTGGAATTGGGTATATCTAGTTTAACGAAGAGAAGGACGAGGGATGACATGATAGCAATGTTCCAATATCTCAGGGGCTGCCCCAAAGAAGAGGGAGTCAAGCTATTCTCCAAAGCACCTGAAGGCAGGACAAGAAGCAACGGATGGAAACTAACCAAAGAGAGAAGCAACCTGGAATTAAGGAGAAATTTCCTGACAGTGAGAACAATTAATCAGTGAAATAGCTTGTCTCCAGAGGTTGTGGATGTTCTATCACGTTTTTAAGAAGAGACTGGACAGCCATTTGTCTGAAATGGTACAGGGTTTCCTGCCTGAGCAGAGAGTTGGACTAGATGACCTCCAAGGTCTCTTCCAACTTTATTATTATTATTATTATTATTATTATTATTATTATTATTATTATTATTATTTATTGTTTATTATTATTATTTTGTTATCATGCCTGCCATCATTAGACTCTCTCTCATTTATTAATCATCCATTATCTGTCTGTCTGTCTATCTATCTATCTATCTATCTATCTATCTATCTGTTATCATTGTATCTATCTATCTGTATCATTATATCTATCTATCTATTTATCTATCTATTATCATTATATCTATCTATTATCATTATATCTATCTATCTATCTGTTATCATTATATCTATCTATCTATCTATCTGTATCATTATATCTATCTATCTATTTATCTATCTATTATCATTATATCTATCTATTATCATTATATCTATCTATCTATCTGTTATCATTATATCTATCTATCTATCTATCTGTTATCATTATATCTATCTATCTATATCTATCTCTGTTATCATTATATCTATCTATTATCATTATATCTATCTGTTATCATTATATCTATCTATCTATCTATCTATCTATCTATCTATCTATCTATCTATCTATCTATCTATCTATCATCTTCATCATGATCATCATCACCCTCATCTACCATCCCTATCACTTCTATCCTTATTGACTGTACAACTTTTATGTACTTTTCTCCATGATCATCTTAACAAAACGAGGCACTTGAAGAGAAACTAATTGTTCTGTTTTGTCATTGTCAAGTTGACTTGCAATAGGATCAAACTGAATTCAGCAAGTATTTTGCCTTGCCTCTTTTCTGTGCACATATGCATACATACACACACACGCACGCACGCACACACCGCACAAAAAAGTAGCAGGCGCCCGGAGAAAAATGTAAGAAGTCCATCATCAGCCTTCTTCAGCTGTCACTTAAACATTGATATGCCTGAAAGAAAAGCAAAGTTTGATGAATGTTTTGATCCGGCTGTCAGAACTGCTTTTATTGTCTGCCAGGAAGTTGTCTCATGATTCGCCCCTCCCTGATCGGATAATAAAGATTGCCCCTTTTCCTATTCATGTGGGGGAATGTCGGTTATCTACTCAACCTGCCTCCTACACAAAGCCGAACTCAAAAGAAGAGCTAACAAAGCATCAGAAACATTGTAGAAATAAGATTGGTCCCTAGTGACTGGGATTCTAGGTGTGCTTGTAGAGAATTGAATTCTGTGAAGCTCACTAGTGGTTTACACAGTGGTGGGACCAGTGGTGAGATTCAGCCAGTTTGCATCAGTTCAGCAGAACCGGTAGCTAATTTTTTGTTGCCCAGGCCCAGAATGGACTTCCAGAAGCGGCATCCACACAGAGAACCGGTTGTTCACATATTTGAATCCTGTTGGGGTACGAACTGGCTGAATCCCACCACTGGGTTTACACTGCTGTGGCCATAGTTGTTTAACCTTGTGTTTCACCAATCCACAGGCATAGAGACTTAAAGTCTCTCTACTAACCTATCAAAAACTATAACTATTGAAAGTCCTTGACCATTTGCTTAATGACTGAAGTTACAACAGTACTGAAAATAGTGACTTATACCCTCTTTTCACACTTAACGACCATTGAAGCATTCCCATGGTCATGTGATCAAAATTCAGACACTTGGCAACTGACTCATGCTTACGACCGTTGCCGTGTCTTGGGGTCATGTGATACCCTTTTGGGACCTTCTGACAAGCGAAGTCAAGGGTGACTCCAGATTCAATTAACCACCATGTTGCTAACTTAACAACGGCAGTGATTCACCTAACAACTGGGGCAAGAAAGCTCGTAAAATGGGGCAAAACTCACTTAACAACTGTCTCGCGTAGTGACGGAAATTTGGGGCACTATCGTGGTTGTAAGTCGAGGTTTCATTTACAGAACTCACCCACCCTATCATCTACATACAGACAGAGACAGACAGACAGAAACAACCCACAGAGGCACAGAAAGACACCTAGGCACAGAGTCACCCTTTTATGGCTAAAAGTTTTTTAAAAACTTACCTTGAGGACATCTCCCTCTGCCTTTCTGGATGGGACAGAGAAGACCATGGTGGTTCTTGTGGTTCTCTTCCCAGAAGAAACTGCTCATCCATCCACCCATCCAAATCCTTTTCTTATTGAAAACAAAGAAAACAAAGCACAAAGCTGTTTTTTCAGGAGGCAAATGGACTTTCTTATTTTTTTCTTTGAAGACATTTCACTTCTCATCCAAGAAGCTTCTTCAGCTCTAACTGGATGGTGGGGAATGGAAGGATTTATACTCCTTGCAGAGAGCTGGTCATTTGTCTCCTTTTAGAGAGTCGTTGAAGCCACTTGGAGGTTTACCTATGTACTCAGGTAAAGAAGCGGAACGTCTTCAAAGAAAAACAAGAAAGTCCAGTTGCCTCCTGAAAAAGCAGCCTTGGGACCAACATGACCTGGAGGACTGAGAACCTCCATAGATATCAAGCCTTGCTCACCTGCAAAGCCAGAACGACATTGGCTTGAGACAGCAGAGATCCAGCCCCACGTAATTGTCTGAGGCGAAGCTAATAAGAAAAAGGTCAACAATGCAACTCAGCAAAGTGGCAGATGTTCTACGTAAATTGGAGGCATAAGTTTAATTCTACCCCACTCTACCACTCGTTAACAAGGCTACAATAGTAATTTCCAGAGTTGCTGGCATTAAAAAGCACAGAAGTCTCTTAACCACAACTTACCTGATTTGACTTCAGTGGCCTTAAAGACCTGACAGTAAAACAAACTCCTCAAATTTTCTACTCCACAATTCAAAATTCTTGTAAAAGATTTTACTTTTCTGGTGAGCCGTGTGAAGGGTCATCTTTGTCAGGCCTGGTGGACGTGTAAAAAAGCTGGAAAATTTTCTGTTCAAGACGGGTAAGGCATTTGGAGAGTAAACCATACAATGAACGATATAGGGAACTAGGTATGTCAGGTCGAACAAAGATAAGGACCGCAGGTGACATAATCAGTCTTCCAATATTTGAGGGACTATCACAGAGAAGAGAGGTTGACTTATTCTCCAAAACATCTGAAGTAAAGTAAAGTAAAGTAAAGTAAAGTAAAGTAAAGTAAAGTAAAGTAAAGTAAAGTAAAGTAAAGTAAAGTTTGGAGGATCATTAAAGAGAGATCCAGTGTAGAACTAAAGTGAAATTTCCTAACAGTGAGAACAATTAATCAGTGGAAAGGCTTACCTTTGGAAGCTGTGGTGCGCCATCTGCCAACCTGCAGCTCAAGTATCCAAAAAAAAGTCCAGGATTATTTTCATTTTTGAAAAGCTTACTGTTTATTGAATACGTGACGTGGGAAAGGCAAGGTGAAACTAACTCTAAAATCCCAAGGCATCAGACCGTAGCATATAACCGTGGTGGCGAACCTATGGCATGCGTGCCACAAGTGGCACGCAGAGCCCTCTCTGTGGGCACTCGCGCCATCGTCCCAGTCCTAGGCCTTCAGCTGGGTTTTATAAAACCTTTTCACTTTAGGCCTCTGCCACCATATGCAAAAAAAAAAAAAAAAAAAAGATTCAATCAATCAGTTTCAACTTCTCACGGGGAAAAAAAAAGATCTCGCAAAGTTGGAATTGATTGATTGAACTTTTTAGTCCCACCAAGTCTGCCGTTACCACCGCAGCCACACCCACCCAATAGGCCATGCCCATCCAATTGGCCACACCCACCCGGCACCCGACGATACATGTGGGTTTTGGGTTGCACTCGGTCTCTAAAAGGTTCGCCATCACTGGCATATAATAATGACTTTCCCAGCCAACCTGCCCCATGTAGCTCTTGTAAGCATGTTCTCTTTCTTATGGGACCCATCTGCTATCTTCTTCACACCTGCTAGAATGTCCTTGAAAAGTTTCCATACTGCTAACTTTCAGCAAGCTTCCTTAGAACTGTAGAGGTTTTGTTTCTCTACTGACCCATTTGAAAACAATACTTCTGTCTCTTATTCTAATAGCAAGGTGAAAACAGAGAGGCAGATAGCTGCCAAATTTTCACTCTTGACACCTTCACTGGAGGTTTTCAAGAAGAGACTGGACAGCCATTTATCTGGAATGGCATAGAGCAGGGGTGTCAAATTCAATTTCATTGAGGGCCGCTTCAGCATTGCGGTTGCCCTCGGGGGGCCGGGGGGTGCAGCCTACTGGGTGGGTGTGGAATGGGTGTGGCCTACTGGGTGGGCGTGGCCAGCTCTACATCATTTGCGTCAAGAGTGCCTGTGGGGGCCTGGGCAGGAGTGGGACAGATCTGAGGGTCTCTGGCAGAAGGGGATGGGACCAGGGCAGAGCCCATCAAGCTGGATATGTGAAGTAGGTGAGGGCCATTTGCTGGCCACTTCCAGGTGATGGTGCATTTCCTCATTCCTCATAAAGGGTGACACCTCCCCAGCATGCACCCAGGGGCCGGGGCCGACACAGCAGGGGCTGGTTCCTCGCTGTTTCTGGATGGCCTTGTGGAGCTAAGACTGAATGCATTTCAGCATAGATGGCCACCACAAAATTGTACAGTGGCTCCCGGCCAGCCTGGGCCAGGGCCAAGACAGCAGGGGCCGTTCCCTTACTGTTTCCAGGATGGCTTCGCGGGCCACATGAAACCACTTCGCGGGCCCCCGGGCCTTGTGTTTGACATGTCTGGCATAGAGTCTCCTGTCTGAGCAGGGGGTTGGGCTAGAAGACCTCCAAGGTCCCTTGTAACCCTATTATTTTATCTTCTATTGTGTCTTCTACCTACACTGATACAAGAAATTTAAAGACTAAGATTCAACTGAAACCAGGACTTTTCTTGTGAAGATGAATGGACAGAAAACTAGAAAAGAGCTATAGAAAACTACTTTTATATATGATCACTGCTGGGGGACTACTATGCGGATAAAAATACCCGCAATGGAGGAATGGTTGGTGAAGATGATGGAACTATCAGGGATGGAGAAATTAAAGTAATGGCTTAAAGAAAGATCAGTATTAGATTTATTAGTGACAGGAAACTCCTTATGGATTTTTTTTTTTTTTGCTGAAAAAAGAAAAAAATGAATTTGTGATTTAAGGGTTGATGATTAGAAAGGATAACTTGTGGAAGAAGAAAATTTTAGAGAGAGGGGATAAAATATAAATGCATTGATAACCATTACCAATAATGATGGAAATGGCTTATTTATCCTTCCTTCCTTCTTTTCTTCCTTCCTTCTTTCCTCCTTTCCTCCCTCCCTTGACTACAAAGTCATTCATAATGCTCAGCTGGGAATATTGTAGATATAAATTTGTTATGTAAATAAAGATCACAATTCCTTTTAGGGTTTTATGTAAGAAATGCGGTGAAACTATGGGTAAAAGTGGATTCAAATCCCCATCATTATGAAAAAGAATCATATAATACCTTTCCGGTTGTGGGGATAATGTTTGTTGAACTTGGTCAGGTTTTAAATTTGATTACTTTCCATAGAGAGATTTAAATAAAAAAATATATGTCCCATGATCAAACTGAATGTCATAGCTATAATTTAGATAAAACTTAGGAGTTTCTTTCCCACAGAAAATGTCTTACTATATTAACAACCTGCTTAAAATAATTTTAAGGTATTAGCACAGGAATGTCTGCATTTATACCAAATATATCAAATTTGATGTACTATTCCTTGTTATAGCATCATCTTTTCCATATGTTCCATCAGTGAGTGTGTTAATCATCTGTTTATGTTGATGTTTAGTGATTACAAAAGATATATATATTTATGTTTGTGTGTGTGTGTATATATATAAATACACACACACAAACATAAATTAAGAGTTTCATTTGAATAATTACTTAGTTTTTAATCAAGTAAAATCCCAGTTTTGAAAAAAAATATTTATAGAAATATTGTAGAAGCCTACAAAATTTACTTCAATTAATTGATTAATCTATTAAGTTATCAATCTGTTGCACAATCTGACAACATGTAGGGATAAGAAATGAAAAACAAATCAGCACAATAACCTTCAGCAGATAATAATTATTTGTAGTTAACTCCAGCTATTGTTCTCCTCAAATGTATTATGTTTGTCAAATAAGGTGAGCTAATGGTTCCAATACTGAATGAAAAACAAAATGAGACAAAACATAGTTTGACACAACACATCATAATAAATAAACAGATTATTCCAACTATAATAATCTTGGAAGAGCAGGGAAAAGCCACATATTGATCCAATCCACAAAAAGAAAAGAAAAAAAATCCATCTTTAAGCAAAGCTTGCTTCAAAAATTCAAAGGCCTTTTTCATATTCAGAGGAATTGCCACCATTAATTTCAAGTTTTCTGAAAGTGCATCCAGAATATCAATTGGATGTCTAATACAATGAGATGCTTGGCAAACTATTATAAAACCAGATTCTACAACATAGATAATCAAACATAATATCTTGTTTAACCTATGAGCCAAGGTGACTGTCAATACTTTTAAGTCAATATTTAAGAAGGAAATTGGACAATAGTTTATCCAATCAGTAAACTCTTTATTTTTAGCCTTTAAAATCACTATTATATAAACCTTACTGAAGGACGTTGGGAAAATGCTATTTAAAAAGAAATCTTTATAGACTTCTAATAATATAGGGCAAGGAATTCAATATACATGTTATAACAGTCAGTGGGATAATCACTTGGATCAGAAATGTTTTCTGTTTTCATACATTTAAGGGTAAATATTATTTCTTGGCAACGTAAAGCAGAGGTGAATAGGCATCTTCAGTTTGATACTTCCCCTGTTCCATTCACTCCTTACAACCCCTTGTATATCTGTTAGTTTCACTAAGTAATACAGGTAGTCCTAGACCAGGGGTTGGCTCTTTTATGACTCGTGGACTTCAACTCCCAGAATTCCTGAGCCAGCATGGCTCAGCTTGGAAACCTCTCCCTTTTCCCTCAGCATGGATGGTTCAGGAATTCTGGGAGTTGAAGTCTACAAGTCATAAAAGCGCCAAGGTTGCCTACCTCTGGCCTAGGCCTAGGCCGCTTTATGACTCGTGGATTTCAACTCCCAGAATTCCTGAGCCAGCAGGGTTCAGCATGGAAACTTCTCCCTTTTCCCTCAGCATGGCTGGTTCAGGAATTCTGGGAGTTGAAGTCCACGAGTCATAAAAGAGCCACGGTTGCCTACCACTATCCCAGACGTACTCTGTTGAGTCCGTGGCGGGAAAACAGACACGAGAAGCAGCTGGAGTTCTCAGTTTCATTTATTCAGCGTTCAGCTTACAGGAAGATGGCTTCAGCCTCGCCCAAACGCCTCGCAGCCTCTTATATAGGCAACTCCCGGGTAAATGGGTTACTTTTCCCGCGCCAGCACCCGCGCATGCGCACGGCGCTGGCGACAGCCTGTCTGGTCCCGGGCAGCTTTGCACCTGCCCGGGACTGCCTGCAAACGCCCGAGCCGTTTGCAAGGCTCGGGACATAACACCCCTTTCCCCCGGGCTAAAACTACTACCAACATACAACATTTATTTTATATGACATTTTGCTCCCCAGTGCTCCCACTGATTACTGGCTTTTGCCTTGCCAGCAATGTTATGTAATCTTCTAGATACTTAGGAGATTTCTTTGCTCTCTGTGACCTTCTTAGCTCTGGGTTACTGGCATAAGTCCCCTGACTGGAGGGAGGCGTGAGCCTGTTCTCTCTATTGTGCCCTGGTGTCTTCCAAGGACTGTGCCCCGATGCCTGGCCTGCTTGCTTGCCCACCGGGCTCGTCAGGCCAGGGCTTCTGTTACTTTGTGACCTGGTTGACCTACCTAGCTGTAGACCCTCAGGCCCCTTGAAGTGATAGCCGCTGCTGGGCGTCTCTGTAGAACCTCCTAGGTCAGTCCAAGACCTGTCAGGAGGCTGTCCATTCCCTGAACCCCATTCTGTGTTCGGGCTCGTGTGGGTTTCTGTACTTTCCCAAAACTCAGGTGTTCCCTGATTTGTGCTAGGGTTGTTGTAGTCGGGACTTGGTTCCTCGACTAGCTCTGTGTATGTTTGACCCCCTGTAGGATTTGGGGTAAGATCAGGCCAACCTTGGGAATTGTGTGCCAGCTCTCTTGCGGGGAATGATTTGTTGGGATGCCCCCGGGTATCCTCCGTTGCTGGAGTGCTGTGTGATGTGTGTGGAAAGTGAGTATGCCCCCGGGGTGACTCCCTGGCTGGAGTAGGCGTGAGTGCCTGTTGTGTGGATGAGCTCCATGACTTTCTTTTCGGAGCAATTGCAGAACCTTGGGACGAGCCGTTTGTGGCTCCCTCAGTGGAGATGGGCAGTAGCTCTTGCCCTTCCCTTTGCTCCAAAGGGTCCCCCTCCCCCCCTGGAAAAGACCCAGGAGTCTCAGCAGAAAAGTCTCGCCTAGAGCGAAGTTGGTCGATGTGCCGACGCAGGACACGACCGTTGTCCAGGGCAACCTCGTAGGAGAGAGGACCTGTGATCCTGGACACAGAAGCGGGGACCCATGTATGCCCAGGCCCGTAATTGCGAGCCCAAACCGGGGCACCCACAAGTAGTTGTCTAGGTGCCCTAGGACGTGAGGTAGATGAAGGCAGTCTGTCCGGATGCAACCGGTCAAGTCTAGTAGTAAGTTGGCGCCCCCAACGAAGTTCAGCTGGACTTCTCCCTGTAGAAGTGGACGGTGTGGTGCGATAAGAAAGGAGAAAGTCAGCCAACCTGTGATGCCAGTCCCCGTAGGTGAGTCTCTTCAAGGCGTCCTTTGCGATGCGCACCATGCGTTCAGCCATACCGTTGGTGGACGGGTGAAAAGGTGCAGACGTGGCATGACGAATCAGGTTTGCCTGTAAGAAAGCTTGGAATTCAGAGGAGGTGAATTGAGGGCCGTTGTCGGACACAATGACATCTGGCAGCCCGTGTGCAGCAAAAATCCCCCTCAGTACCTGAATAGTCTTTGCAGTGGTGGTGGATGAGACAGGCACAACCTCAAGCCATTTTGAATGGCTGTCAACAAGGACCAAGAAGAACTGGCCCTGAAAGGGCCCAGCGTAGTCAATGTGCACCCTAGACCATGGGGACTGTGTTTCCTCCCATCTATGCACAGGAGCTTGGGGCATCTCTGGGCGAGATCGTTGGCACAGGTGGCATGCGTGTACCTTAGCCTCAATATCTTTATCTAAACCAGGCCACCACAAGTGGCTGCGTGCAAGAGCCTTCATACGAACAATGCCAGGATGACCCTCGTGGAGGGATTCTAAGACCCTAGTCCTCATTGAGGTGGGAATGACAACTCTGTTTCCCCAAAGCAGACAACCCTGAGAAAGGGACAGTTCGTTCTTTTGGACCAGAAACTCTGAAACTCAGGACTAGGGCAGTGCTCAGGCCACCCGACAGGACCCAGGAGCGGACACGTGAAAGTGTGTGATCTGTACCTGTTTCAGCGGTAACATCCCTGGCACTAAGAGGGAGCTCGGGCAAGGCTTGGATTGATAGAATGTTGACAGCTGGCGCGGGGTCAGCTTCTACTACTGGCAGAGGCAATCTACTGAGGCCATCAGCATGGCCCATTTCTTTCCCAGGCTTGTGGAGTAATGAAAAATCATATGCAGACAAAAAAATAGACCACCTAAGCATTCTAGGGGAAATGATGTGGGGAGTCTGCTTACGTGTGGTAAACAGTCCCAGCAGAGGCTTATGGTCAGTGAAGACCGTGAAATGCCTGCCATATAGAAAATCGTGGAATTTTTTAATTCCAGCAACAACAGCCAGAGCCTCCCTGTCTATCTGAGCGTAGTTGCGCTCGGCAGAAGACAGTGTTCTGGAGTAGTATGCAATAGGAACCTGAGTTCCATCAGACCTGAGGTGACTCAGGACAGCTCCAACCCCGTAGGGGGACGCATCACAAGCGATGCACACAGGGAGAGACTCGTTGAAATGTGCAAGAACACTGTTAGAAGTGAGCAAGGCCTTGACTTCTTTAAAGCAAGCCTCATGTGCTTGTGACCACAGCCACACAGCTTGTTTGTCTAGTAGCCTGTGAAGAGGCTCAGCTACACTAGCTTTATGTGGAAGAAAAGAATTGTAGAAATTCAGGAGGCCTAAGAAGGCCTGAAGTTCGGCCTTAGACTTTGGCCTGGGTGCTTCTAAAATAGCAGTTAGTTTGGATTCAGCAGGATGAATCCCAGCAGCATCAATTTTGAATCCCAGAAATTCAGTAGAAGGCACCCCAATCTGGCATTTGTCTTTTCTGAGCTTGAGGCCTGATTTCCTGAATCTTAACAGGACAGCCCTAAGCCTTTCAGCTAGAATGTGTGTGGAGTCTCCTGCAATCAAGACATCGTCAAAGTAGGGGCAGACCCCTGGTATACCTCGTAGTGTGTTTTCCATTACGCTTTGGAAAATCCCAGGAGCGACATTCACTCCAAACTGTAGCCTTTTTACTTTAAAGGCTCCCCTGTGGGTCACAATGGTCTGAGCTATGGCAGCATCATCATCAACAGGCAGCTGTTGATATGCTTGAGCTAGGTCAAGCTTTGCAAAAACACGCCCCCCCTTGAGAGAGGCCAGGATGTGACTGACCACAGGAACAGGATAGGCATGTTGCTGCAATGCCTTATTGAGTGTGCATTTGTAATCAGCACAAATGCGAATGTCCCCATTTGCCTTTAGAGGCGTGACAATGGGGGTCTCCCATGGGCTGGAATCAACAGGTTCTAGGATTCCTTGTTGGATTAGTTTGTCTAGTTCAGTGTCAATCTTACTTTTTAAAGCAAAAGGGACCCTTCTTGCTTTAATCCTAATGGGAGTGACAGTGGGGTCTAGCTTTAAGGACACAGGTGGTCCTTTGAATGTGCCCAGCTGGGGGCTGAAAACATCTGCAAATTCTTTGCAGACTTCCTGTAGGTCGAGTGTTTGTAAGCTGTTGAGTCCTGTGACGTGTATCCCCAGGGCCTCAAACCAATCGAGTCCTATGAGACTCGTTCGTTCACCCCCTACTACTAATAAGTCTAGTGGACCTTCAAAACTCTTGTATTGCACGTTAAGGGTGGCCTCCCCCTTAACACACACTCTTGAGTTCTGAAAATCTGTTAATACAATATCAGAAGGCCTTAACTTGGCCTTAGACCCACTTCTGGAACAAATCTTCCTAAATGTATGCAATGAAATGATGGACAGGGCAGACCCTGTGTCTAGTTCCATAGATAATGGAACCCCTTGTAGCTTCACGTTGAGTGACAGCTTTTTCTTCATGGGCTTGTGTGTGCCTGTTCTACAGATGCTTCTTCGCGAAGCGCAAAAACCTACCCTATTCTGGCTGGGGAATCTGGTACCCTTCAGGCGTTCTTCTTGGGGTTGTGCCTTTCGTCGGCCCAGGCACACAGCTGCAATGTGCCCTTGTTTACCGCATGCCCGGCAGGTAGCGGAGCGGAACTTGCAGTCGGTTCTCCTGTGGCGACCTCCACAGCCGATGCACTTGAGCGGAGCCGAAGAGCTTCCCTTCTGGTTCTCTTCCCTCGCGGGGTGTAGACGGTCGACTTCCTCGTCCGGATCCTCCTCGGAGTTTCGTCGGACGTCTTCCTGGTGCACGGACGCACCCTCTGCACTGTTTCTGATCGGCCGCATGTTTTTGACGGCGCCGCCTGCTGCTTCTTCTGCGGTGACTTCCCTTAAGGCGTCTTGGAAGGATAATTCTTCCTTTGCGAAAAGTCTCTGTTGTAGCTCGCGATGCCTTAACCCGCACACGAATCGGTCCCTCAGTCGTTCCTCGAGGTCCTTGAACTCGCAGGGCTTGGCGGCCTTCCGTAACGCGGCGATGTATTCCTTGGCTGACTCACCGGACCGTTGATCCCTTTGTTCGAAGGTGTGGCGCCATGAGATAACGGACACCTTGGGGTGGAAGTGCTCCTTCAGCAGCTTCTTCAGGTCTGCGTAGCTTACAGACTCTACTGGGACAGGTGCTGCAAGGTTTTCTGCGATTTCGAAGGCGTCTTGGCCGCAAACGCAAAGCAGGGTGGCCGCCTTCAAGCTATCTTCCCTCACTTGGTTTGCCTTGAAGTAGTTCTCCATTCTGGATACGTAGGACTCCCACCGCTCTGGATGTGAGACGTCGAATTCCGAAAGCCTTCCGATTTTCGCCATCTTCGGATCTTCAGGAGACGGGTCTATCAGCCAGCCTACCCCCGAATGCGCACCGGATTGGCGGGCAGCTGCCGAGTCGACGCCGTTCCTCTTTCGCCGCTCAGGACTCCTTGGGTAAGCTTACACTTCTTCCTTCCCAGGTAGTGCAAGGCATCCCACCTTCGTCGCCAGTGTTGAGTCCGTGGCGGGAAAACAGACACGAGAAGCAGCTGGAGTTCTCAGTTTCTTTTATTCAGCGTTCAGCTTACAGGAAGATGGCTTCAGCCTCGCCCAAACGCCTCGCAGCCTCTTATATAGGCAACTCCCGGGTAAATGGGTTACTTTTCCCGCGCCAGCACCCGCGCATGCGCACGGCGCTGGCGACAGCCTGTCTGGTCCCGGGCAGCTTTGCACCTGCCCGGGACTGCCTGCAAACGCCCGAGCCGTTTGCAAGGCTCGGGACATAACACCCTCAGTGACCATTCAAAGTTACAACAGCACTGAAAAAAGTGACTTATGACCATTTTTCACACTGATGACCATTGCATGATCAAAATTCAGATACTTGGCAACTGACTCCTATTTATGGCGGTTGCAGCGTCCTGGGGTTATGTGATCACCTGTTGTGACTTTCTGACAAGCCAAGTCAATGGGGAAGCCAGATTCATTTAACAACTGTGTCACTAACAACTGCAGTGATTCACTGTGGCAAGAAAGGTCGTAAAACAGGGGAAAACTCGTTTCACAACTGTCTCACTTAGCCACATAGATTTTGGGCTCAATTTTGGTCATACGTCGAGGACTACCTGTAGTAAAAATGTGAGCCATTTGTACCATTGAGTGCAGATTCCAGTGTTATTCCTACCCCATTGCTAAAAATTAAACAGGTAAGAAGTCAAAAGACCCAAGAAAGAAGTAAGACAGACCGATATGTTTCTTTTGTGATAAAAGACTGGTGGAAATGCAGTGGTGCTGTAACTCTCCAGATGTTGCAGTGTTGCCCAGAAGCTGATGAACTGCAGCATTGAGCATTCTCAACCTGTGGCTAGAGCAGAATGACCACAGCTATTGGAAACAGGAAGCCATTTTCCATTGGTTCGTAGACCATCTGACAGTGACCAAGAATATTCCCTACTTTACTCCCAATGATTCAAAACCTTTTCATGTGTTGCATGAAAACTATGTAATAAGAAAAACTTGAAGGAGTGTTGATGAGAACAAGTGAGATGGATTAGGAAGAACATCTCCAGATGTTTAATAGGTTGTAACGCACCGGTTTTAGGTCCTAAACCTGAAATCAGGGAAAAGGAGACATGGCTTGAAAAGAACCTCATTGGAAGAGCAACATCAGAAATCTTTGAGGATATTTATGGGAATTAACTTTACTGTGGCCATACCAACCCAACCTTGCAAATAATTAGGGACATTGACCCCAAGTTTCTTGGAAACTAGTGTTGCTTGTAGCATCCAACATACAGAGCAACATGCACATATCTGAGTGATAAGGCCATATCCATTCTTTATGAAGGCATTTTATTGTTTCAATTGGATATATGTAAGAATTGAACATGTGCTTTTTCGGCTTATTTGGATGCTTTCGAAAAGATTGTAGAAAAAATAACAACCATGCCAGAATTCTACAATTGCAACTCATTATGCTTCACTCATATGAATCTGAATCAGGAACAGGAAGGCTGCAACTTTTTAATTATACAGATTATGGGCATCTAACTTGCCATTTTCTTTTTCACCATAGTTGTCTGCGTGGTGTGTGTACATGGATAAGGATGTGGAATTACTGGGCTCATAAGAAGGCTACACTACATAGTGGGAGGCAATGCTCCGCAAAGGAAGCTGATCAGATCCGACACCCCCTTCCCAGGAATCCAAAATGATCTTTGGATAGCAGCATAAATTGCCTTCCTGTTGAAGCAGATGCTTTTCTGCATTGTTGGTTATCATTTGTCGTGATTTCTATATCTTCTTTTAAATCTTGGCCCATTACTTCTGGTTCTCCATTCCATCCACAGCTCACCTCACCTTGTTAGTCAAGCTTGGCTAATAACCTCCCAAGCCAACTGGTTGAATCAAAATGACTTACTAATTACGGTCATTTTCATTTTCAAATAGATTACCTTCTGCTATTACAGAACGAGAGAAAGGACCAAGAACTAGGGAGATCTGTCTAGGAAAGCGTTTCTAAACCTTTGCAACTTTAAGATGTGTGTTTGTGGAGACTCCCAGTCATCCAGGTCATGACTCAAAGATGGGGTTTTTTCCCCAAAAGGAAACTGGACTGTTTTTTCCTTGAGGAAGAAGAAGTTTCACTTCTCATCCAAGAAGCTTCATTGGTTCTGGTAGGATGGTGGGGGTTCTAGAAGGAGTAATTCTGACAGGATGGGTGTGTGTGTGTGTCTCTCTCTCTCTCTCTGTGTGTGTGTGTGTGTGTGTGTGCGTGCATTGGAAAGATTATATTTCTTTGCAGGCATCTGGTTGTTAGTACTCTCCCTGAGAGTTCTTGAGACCATTTGAGAGTTTTTCTGTGCCCTCAGGGTCACCTCAGAGTGTAAATGGGGGTGGAATCGTCTGTGAACTGCTGCAAGGGCTGCATTCCCAGTTGCAATGGATGGCTGTGAAAGATAGACCATAAGAAAGGCTGAGCGCCAAAGAATTGAGGTCTTTGAACTATGGTGCTGGAGAAGACTCCTGCGAGTCCCCTGGACTGCAAGGCGATCAAACTGGTCGGTTCTAGAGGAGATCAACCCTGACTGCTCTTTAGAAGGCCAGATCCTGAAGTTGAAACTCAAGTACTTTGGCCACCTAATGAGAAGGAAGGACTCACTGGAGAAGAGCCTGATGCTGGGAAAGATGGAGAGCGAGAGAAGAATGGGACGACAGAGAATGAGGTGGCTGGATGGAGGCACTGAAGCAGAGGGCGTGAGCTTAAATGGACTCCAGAAGATGGTAGAAGACAGGAAGGCCTGGAGGAACATTGTCCTTGGGGTCGCGATGGGTCGGACACGACTTCGCAACTAACAACAACAAAGGGCTGCACTGTAGACAGGAGTTAGGTGGGGTCTTATCCCTCCCCCTCTGTTGAGAGAGGGCTTCTCAGTTTTAAGATAAATGGTCTCTTTTACCCCTCTTTCAAACCAATGGTCCTCTCTATCCAGAATGTGTGGACTTCAAACTCCCAGCGGGCTGGCTGGAGAAATCTGCATTGAGAAAGACTGGTTTATGCTATGTTGCAATCATCTGATGAAGGCTAGAACGTCCCACTGAATCACAGCCGGAAAGGGAAACATCAGATAGAACACCACACAGAAGGAATTTGGTGGGGCAGTAATTACATGGAATATGGTAATATTCTCACTTTCCCAACAAAGCTACTTCCCTAGTTAGGTAATAGAATGACACATTTAGGCGTGAAGAATTTGGAAACGGAAACACAGTCTATTTAAAGAACACATTTGCTGTTTTTATTGGTGCCTTGCAGGGCAAATAATACTGAAAAAAAAGGGCAATGAAAAAAAAATAATCAAGCCCCTAACCCACCAACAAACCAGGTTACTAGCAACCCACATCATTTTTTTTAAAGAGTACATCAACTCTCATCTTTGTTATTTATCGTGGTGTGAATGATAACATAAAACCCAAAACATGAAAATATACAACTTATATTACACTATGTGTTATGAACAAAATATAAATCTATAACTCTATGTTATATTTACATAACTCTTTTTTCTTTTCTTATTAAGTTTCAAGTGAGATGGTAGGGTTGCACACACACACACACACTTTTTGTTTTAAGCTCCGAGTGTTTTGATTGTCTTTTTTTTTCCTCTTCTTCTTTTTTTCCTGCAATTTTTCGTTTTTTTTCCTTTTCCATTTATAATAATAATAATAACAATAATAATTAATTAAAAAAAGTTTGGAGAGATAAGCGCTTTAAAACCAACAGAGCTGTAGAAATACATTCACCCGGATTGACAAGCATCTGCCATTGAGACAAGCTCTTGGACCCCATTCCCCCCCCCCATTAGCTCTCTTCGGTGGCTGATTAAAAAGATATGCAGAACAATTCTAGTATGGTCTATAGTGCTGCTGAGCAGGTGATGGTGGTCTCAGTTTAGCTTAGGGAGGGGAGAGGGGGTCAATTTTCAGGAGCATCTTACTCACATCCAATTCAGAAGAAAGCCCCCCTGAGCCCAAGGAGACTTACTCCTAAGTAAGTGCATAATGGACTAAAAACACAGCCCAGTTCTCCCAACCCATCTCTCCCTTCTTGCTTGACAGTATTGATTGCCCAAAGAATTAAGAGGGACATAGTAATTTCTTGAAGAAACTTTCTGTCCCATTCTTAGTTCCCTAATCAGGATGGTTACTGATAGAAGGGAATATTTATAATTCAGGGTTGAACTGCGGGGTCCTTGGTGTTCTCTGGAATTGCTGGTTTTCTTGCAGACGTTTTATTACCAAGCTAGGTAACGCCATCAAGCTCAAAGAGCACCAAGGACCCCACAGGATGATTGACTCTAATTGAAGATGATCTCTTGCAAAGAACAGTTGCACCCATATGCTGTATATATCTATCTGTCCTGTGAGCCCAGCCATTGACAAAGATTGTGATTGTTGTTTCCTGAAAAACCTACAATGATATATATGTGGTCAGAAGTTAAGAGCACTGGGTGGCTTGATTCCTGTGTCAGCTGATTATTATTGGTAAACGGGGGGGGCAAACACCAATTGATAGACCAAAGGGAGAAAGAAATGGCAACATCATGTTGGTCATCAATAAAATCACGAAGAAGAAAAAAAATCACAGATATAAAAATGAACACATGCATAGACACATTCAGGACAGGATTATGCAACATTTTTGATTGTGCATATTACATGCCTTACTCTGAGGTGGCCCTAATACAGGTTCACAAACACTGCTCCCTAGCTCTCTCTATATTTCCCTTCCAACGGGATCTTTAGAAATATCCATGTGTTTGGACACGATGGTGAATCCGTTTAGGTAATTAGGAAGTCCAACTGGGATCAGAAGGAAATGGCAGGTCAAATCCACCAAGCTGGCTTAGATGGGAAAGTAACATGACTGAAACTGGATCCATAAAAGGATTGGCACTCTTTCTTTTTCCAATATCCAGGCTATCCATATAACCATCCAGGCTATCTATATATACATTCAAGTATGGTCTAACTCACGGGCAGGCAACCTTGGCTCTTTTATGACTTGTGGACGGCAACTCCCAGAATTCCTGAGCCAGCCATGCCGAGGGGAAAGGGAGAGCTTTCCATGCTGAGCCATGATGGCTCAGGAATTCTGGGAGTTGAAGTCCACGAGTCATAAAAGAGCCAAGGTTACCTACCCTGGGTCTAACTAGTTAATCTGGAGAAATTGGGAGAAATTGTCAAAATCTTAGGATCTGGGAAGGGATTTCACGCAAAGTAGAGGAACTCTCTTACACGACACCACGACACCCAGAATTTGCCTCTCAGCCAGGTAATATACAGGTAGTCCTCGACTTACGACCACAATGGAGCCCAAAACTTCTCTTGCTAAGCGAGACAGTGGTTAAGTGAGTTTTGTCCCATTTTACAACTTTCTCGCCACAGCCGTGAAGTGAATTGCTGCATTTGTTAAGTTAGGAACACGGTTGTTAAGTGAATCCCATTGACTTGGCTTGTCAGAAGGTCACAAAAAGTGATCACATGACACTACCATCGTCATAAATATGAGTCTATTGCCAAGCGTCTAAATTTTGGATTACATGACTCTGGAAATGTTGTTAACGGTCCTAAGTGTGAAAAATGGTCATAAGTCACTTTTTTCAGTGCCGTTATAACTTCAAACGGTCACTAAATGAACTGTTGTAAATTGAGGACTACTTGTAATGTAGTTGGCCTGCTATGCACATAATTCTAATTTCTCACTTCTTTCAGTATTACCCAACCATTACACCAATAATAGAAGGTCTTTTCTTTGCATGTTAATGACTACAAGTCAGTTCTACTTCTCTCTTTCAAGTCTAGAGTTGAAATACTACTGCACTAAATTCAGGGGCTTTATAATATCCAGCTTTTCTTTGAGGCAAGTGAACTGCAAATGGATCTAGAGCTAATATTTCTACTTAAAATCAATGGGATAAATGACTTGCAAATAGTTTGAGCTTCACTGATTTCAAGCAAGTTTACGTTTTGTTTTCAAACAGTACCACACATCAATACAGTATTAAAGTGGATTTCAGCTTAAAATTAAGTAGCAACACAGGAACTATGAGTGGACATTTTTATATACTGAAGATAAACCTGAGTAAATGGGGCTTTATTTCCTAATTTTGCACAAGTTTGAGGATCTGGAAAAAATACTCTGAAGAACAGTAGTCTCTCACACCATGACTATAAAATTGAAATAAACATGGGATTTTTGTATGTGGGATGAATTTGAAAAAATGAGATTTAGGGCCTCAAAATGATATTTTTAGTTGATTTCTTCTCGTACCCAACACTTCCAGATATAAAAGTTCAGGAAAATCGAAATACCTATATATAAAATTATTTTAAAAGGCTGACCAAAAGTCAATCGGTACATTTCGAAGCACAGCCCAGTCCAGCTTAAGCCTTTCCAATTTTTAAATAAGGAAATATAAGCATGTTCTAATGATTTCCCATGAATTCAGAGGTCTTTAAAAATATTAATTAGATCTAGATTCTAGATCTTTTATAGGAGTTTGTGAAAATAACCAATTAAAATGGAGATGGGAAAAAAGTCCGATTCAAATTTTGAAACATTGCACAAACTGTAAACTTCAGCAGAAACGTTTGTTGAAAATCTACCTCAGTTTAGGATTCCAAATATAGATTCTGGGTGTGTAGTGAATCACACATAGACTTAATTGTGAGGGTATTGAAATTACCAAGCACATTTATAAAACTAAAACCTTGGTATCTTTTTAAAAAAAGTGCCAGAAATCCAAAAGAAATGATTTTATCAAAGCTTAGAATGACTCTCCTAAGCATTGACATAATGATTTCTTTACTGATCTGCAATAAGAATTCAAATAGTCTGCATTTTATCATTTAAATAAGCATCCCAAACTTTCAGCTGATGTTTTAGTGAACTGAGCAGGTAAACTGTATTTTTCTGAAGCAGAACAAATTTGGAGAGGTTAGGTCTGCTTTTAGGGATGTTTTTTTTGGCAGAATAATTCTCCTTCTTTCTTTCCCTAGCAGTTGTAATCCAGTTGGATGAAAAAGAACTCGCTTTTGAATTTTCTTTTGAAGGCGAAGGAAAATTCCATGAAATTCTCCTGGGTTCAGGGCGGTATTCCCGCCGTGATTTTGTTACAAGATGACCAAAAGTTATTTGGGAATGACCTCCCTCTCATTGTACAACATCACTTCAACAGCCCGCGGCCTCCTTTGCTTCCCACATTAATTCCCAAGGAAAGGAAAAAGAGAAATACCAGAACGAAATGCCTCTGGCTGAGCCTTTTCAGGGCATCTAAGGAAGCCTCTGCATGGAGGAACAATGAGTAACAGAAAAACAACGCCAACAACAAGGGCATCCTCTGCCAACGTCGGACAATGCAATATACGGAAAAATGTCACTCATAGACATTCAAGAGACGTTGCCAAACATCCTGAGAATAAAAATAATAAGTTCCTCTTTCGCAGGACAGATTGGTTTTTAAGAAACCACAAGACAGATGCAAACACATAATTAGATGACAACGAGATACAGAGGAGAGAGAGAGAGGGGTGGGGGACAGTTACAAAAACCTAATACAGCAAGGGTCTCGCAAGCTAGTATTACAAGCATCTTCTGTTGAGAATTCATTTGAATTTTTAGTGAATTCACTCATTCAGAAAGGAGGAACTAAACAGTTCACCCTTATTAAACCATGTCTTTAAATAGACACTATTGTCTGGTTGCCATTAATTCTAGGGGATAGGTTTTTGCTAAGAGAAGCTTACAATTGTACTGAGTATAATTATTTTCAACTTTAAAAGATATGTGATGTCAGAGGCTTCCACGGGGACAATAAATGTTCATCTCATTTGGATTACGTTACAAAAAAATAAAGTAAAATAAAAGAGGCCTGTATCAGTGTGCTGTAAGAAGGTTAAACACAATTTTGTTTGTGGAGGGGGAAAAAATGGGATGAAAAGGGGTCTATTGCAAAAACCAACCTCTGAAACATTGTCGCTGAGAAAACTGACTCCCCCTGCCCCTTCCATGCAATAATGAGAAGATTTGATTACACAACTAATTAGAGGCTGAAATAATAATTGTTAGTGACCCTTTGGGGATTAATACAGCAGAAGGAAGATGTTAAAGTACTGTATATGCCGCCGTATTAGGCGACCCGGCGTATAAGACGACCCCCGTCTTTATAGCCGGGCCGCATTCCTAGAACGTCGTCTTATACGCCGGAAACTACCAGTATTTCCGGCGTATAAGACGACTCGGCGTATAAGACGACCCCTGTCTTTGGCGCCGATTTCAGCGCTCGCGGAAGTCATCTTATACGCCGGCATTTACGGTATTTAACGATTCTGTTTTGCAAATACAAAGCATGAGAAACTTGTAGATGGGGACGAGGGCACCAGAAATGCATCCTGCAATATACTCTACAACAGTGGTTCTCAACCTTTTTAATGCCACGACCCCCAACCGGTCGTAAGTCGAGGACTACTCAACTGGTCGTAACTCGAGGATTACTCAACTGGTGCAGCACCGTTTGCAGAATGGGACTTTTGGTGGGCTCAGCAGGGCAGAGACAGCCTGGACAATTCCTATTGGCTTTTGAAAGCCAATAGAATTAGACTCTATTCAAGAGAGTCTATTCTATTGGCTTTCAAAAGCCAATAGAATAAAAGGGAGTAGCACAGCTAAGGAAAAGGGGGAAAAAATGGCGGACTGCGTTGTTTGGCGACCCCCGTGAAATGGTCGTTCGACCCCAAATGGGGTCCCGACCCACAGGTTGAGAACCATTGCTCTACAATAATGCATTGAAGTTAGACAATCTGGTGGTTTGAAATATTGTCAGTCCCACTTTTGTTCAGCAAAATAGCCTTGTAACATCAGAAGATAGGTATCTCACTGTTATGGGTCCTGATCCAGCTTAAGTTGGATATAACTAGTTATAGATCTAGCCCATTGAATTCAGTGGGTTCTACTACTGAGTAGACATTATTTGGGCTTTGCAATGTTTCTTGAGCCAGAATTATGTCTTGCTGTGTTCCATGGGACTTACGTAGGGGTCTTCAAATTTGGCCCTTTTATGATTTGTGGACTTTAACTCCCAGAATTCCTCAGCCAGGCATGCTGGTTGAGGAATTCTGGGAGTTGAAGTCCACAAGTCATAAAAGGGCCAAGTCTGAAGACCACTGGACTTACAGGTGATTGACCACAATGCAGTAGCATCCATCAGGATAAACTCTTGCTGAATCAAGACCACTGGCATGAAAGAGTCAACTCCCAATTCCAACATCATAACCATTCATACAACTTGCAGCCAAACAAGAGGAGAAGATTTTGAAAAGGATCAAGGGGTAGGAATACAGAATAAGACAGGACATGGGACTTCTTATTTTCACTGACTGAGCACAAATTAGCCCAAACTAAGTCACTTTAAATTCTCTTAATTGTTCCTGTGGAATTTTAACTTTTTCACTGTGGCCTGGATGACGCTCAAGGAATCTTAACATTCTCAGATTTTTATTTTTATTTTTTTTAAAAAACTATCAAGGTGATTGTTTTTTTGGCCCACACAAAATACCCACAAAATCTCATCCATGCAGACACTTACATGACACTATAGTGAAGATCTCTCCTTCTAGTTTACAAACATGGGATTTGCTCTGTTGGGGCAGGATGTTACGTTAGGAGTGTACAAACAATTTCTAACTGCAAGAGGATGCCCCATGGCTGTTGCAGCTCTCTTATTGCTATCTCTTGACAAAGTTGGGATACTCAGAAACACTTCTGAGCAGATGCTTTCCCCAATAGAAAAAGGGGGAATTTGTCTTCTCAAATTCACTAGGGAGAAGATGGATTTTGTTTCTCAGAGGTTGATTCTCGTGCCTGCAAGAATTTTTGCATGCCTGAAAATCAGAGGTCTCCCTGAATAACAGTGCATTACTTTTCCAGCAGATTATGTTGAAAATCTCTCTCTCTCTCTCTCTCTCTCTCTCTCTCTCTCTCTCTCTCTCTCTCTCTCTCTCTCTCTCTCTCTCTCATTATCTATCTATCTATCTATCTATCTATCTATCTATCTATCTATCTATCTATCATCTATCTATCATCCATCATCCATCATCTCTCTCTCTCGACATCCATCCATCCATCCATCCATCCATCCATCCATTCATCCATCCAGGGGTGCCAAACTTGTGACGTATCGTGACTTTTTTGCCATTGCTGGCAATGGGGTGGGTGTGGATTCGCTATGATGCATCTGGCCTGCAGGCCAGCAGTTTGACACCCCGATCTATTGTATCTATCATCAATTTTTCAAACAACCATAATCTCACTAGATTCACTGAGTAGTTCTTCTACAAGAAATGTCCTTGTTCAAGATCATGAAAGTGAGTTTGCTATAAAATTAGCTTTCAAAGGAGAAAAAAAAACCGGGTGAAAATATCAACAGAGGAAGAGTGGTGTGCTTGCATTTAAATTAGTCTATGGGATGTCTTCAAGTACTTTGGCCACCTAATGAGAAGGAAGGACTCACTGGAGAAGAGCCTAATGCTGGGAAAGATTGAGGGCAATAGAAGAAGGGGATGACAGAGAGTGAGGTGGCTGGATGGAGTCACTGAAGCAGGAGGCATGAGCTTAAATGGACTCCAGAAGATGGTAGAGGACAGGAAGGCCTGGAGGAACGTTGTCCATGAGGTCGCGATGGGTCGGACACGAGTTTGCAACTAACAACAACAACAATGGGATGTCTAAAGAGTTTGCGAGATCATTCCTTATAAACTTCTCTCTACAGCCTCTCTGGCTTCTCCACCTTTAATTCATTCCCAAGGGAAGACTTTAAAAAGAATGCCCTCTTTTTGGTCTTTTAAAAAAAATCCCAAAAACTTGGGAAACGATAGATATCCTGAGAAGCTTTTGAATTGAATCACAAAAAGAGGTGTAGCAGAAAATCACTTTGTCAATGGGTTTTTTTCCCCCAGCACTTCCAGTAATAAAAGAAACTCCAAACACCAGCAGGAGAAATTCTCAATTACTTGGAGAAGAATGTAATAAACCAGAAATAGAACAAAACTTTTGAAAAATTGCAGGAAGAAATTTGGTGCATTGCTAGTTAGAACTACAAGCCATTGCAAGCATTTAGTGTTTTGCATCCCAGACAGAGCCAAGATTAAATATTCTCATATGTCATGTATTTATGATGACTCCAATCTTGTATATTTTGATGGAATCTGGAGTTGAAACCAAGATGGAGCAAAGCCGCCATCATTAACCCCATCGGCCTGTGCAAAATGGCAGACCTCAAGAGTCTCAAAAAATCAGAAATATTTTTGTTCAGAAAAATAGGGAACCATCTGTTGAGGATTTTTTTTTTTTTTTTAGAAAAGGAGAACAAAATGTTCAGTTTTCACATTACACATTTATAATATATATTGAAAGACTCAAGGGTATATTTAATAAATCGAACCAAGTAATCAGAGGAAAGTTACAATCAATTTCAAGTCTCTTATAAATCATTTTGGACTTGATGGCCCAGCATTAATTTAATTTTTTTTAAGTGATGAATGGGCCATGGTGAAACGCCAGATGTTTTCTTAAGTATATATCAAAAGGAGAAAAGAATATATAGATATATTTAAAATACCTTAACAGCTGTACTTATGCTTTATGGTGACTGCCAAATCAAAAATAATGCAGAAAAAGAGAAATAAATTATGCGTAATTTACTAGCTGGAACTGCTGATCATATTGTTTGTGGTATTATGATATGCATCTTTACGACATTAAGATAAAGAAGCAGTTCAGCTGAAAAAAATGCGCACCATCATGAAATACTATGAGAACAAGACAAAACAAGACATCACGGTGTGGATGCCCTATTCTGAACAGGGCCTCAGAACAAGTTATTTAAGAGAGAGAAAAGCAGGAAAAGTTTGCTGAAGGAAACACGTGAATTGACCAATATGGTGTCCAAGAGCGGGTGGAATCTCAATGTTGCTTGAGATAATTGATTACTGTTTACTTCTACAGCAGGGACTCCAAACTTGGCAACTTTAAGACTTGTGGACTTCAACTCCCAGAATTCCCCAGCCAGCACGTGCATCACCACTGTGATGTCTTGTTATCATTGCATTTCATGGCTGGCTGAGGAATTCTGGGAGTTGAAGTCCACAAGTCTTAAAAGTTGCCAAGTTTGGAGACCCCTGCTCTTCAGGATGCCAGCTTTTTCACCTGTATGGAAAAAAAGAGGGCAAGCTTAACACCTAAACTTAAACCGTGAAACATACATACAATGTGGATTAAATTTATCTTCTAATTTCCCACTTGATCACTGTTAATTCTATTGATGCCTATTCAGAAAAGAGCCTTGGCTGCTGCTCATTCATTAAATGGAGTTTAGGATGGTAGGTTCAAGCTTGCTTTGTGTGCAACATCTTCCTGCCTTTGGATTTCCCTGACTTTGTAAATATTTTGCAGTTGTCTTCAACCTCTGAAATCCATTGGACATTGATAAAAATAGCTCTCCAACTAGAAAGGCTTGTTCCATCCCTCACTTTTTTAAGAAAAGAAAAGGAAAGTTGGGGTTCTCAAAAAGCTTCTTTGAAATGCGACATTTTCCCATAATCTCTATCTAGGTGGTCCTCAATTTACGAATCCCAAATTTTTGTTGCTATATGAGGCATCCGCTAAGTGAGTTTTGCCCCATTTTACGACCTTTCTTGTTAAACGAATCACTGCAGTTGTGAAGTGAGCAACACCGTTGTTAAATGAATCTGGCTTCCCCATTGACTTTACTTGTCAGAAGATGCCAAAAAGGTGATCACATGACTCTGGGGACGCTGCAACCGTCATAAATATGAATCCGTTGCTAAGCATCTGAATTATGGATCACGTGAGGATGCTGCAGTGGTTGCGTGAGTGTGAAAAGTGGGCATAAGTCACTTTTTTTTCAGTGCCGTTGTAACTTTGAATGGGCACTAAATGAACTGCTGAAAGTCAAGGACTTTCTGTATATGATTTATATATGATTGTAATAAACCAATTAGGATGGTCCAAAGGATGGCAAAATGAGCCTGCCGCCCGTATCTTTCCTACTTCTATCAGCAGTTTCGTTTATGAAATTGGCCAAAGCCACCTGCGTTCCCTAGATCTATGGCTGGGGTCTTCAAACTTGGCCCTTTTATGACTTGTGGACTTCAACTCCCAGAATCCCTCAGCCAGGCATGCCTGGCTGAGGAATTCTGGGAGTTGAAGTCCATGAGTCATAAAAGGGCCAAGTTTGAGGACCCCGGATCTATGGTCCTCAAAGTGCTTCAAACTAATCTTGAGCGAGAAGAGGGAGAGGTGCGAAAGAGAGAGAAGGGGAAAAAAAAAGAAAATAAGATGACATTAAACCCACTTATTCGAAGTTTTTTTGTTCCACCTTCACCTCAACAGACAGTCAAAATTTACCCAAGTCCAGGCAACATGCAACAGACTCTGGCAGTCAACTGTCTTTCATTCACTCCAGTGTCATCAAAAAAAAAATAAGGATTATGGAACCAAATTTCCTCCAGTATTGGAATAAATTGTCGGACTAAGGGCAGGAAGTCTTGCACATTAGTAAGGGTTTTTGAGCAGAAGGCTCATCACAATATGTGTCTGAAATGCCAATGTTTAGACTGGGGGTTGGTTTGTGAATCGATTAACTCTGGCTTATTAGAAGTTCCTGGAAACCACAAAAAACAGTAGCCCAGTGATATCAGGGCATCTCTTACATGCATCTCTTCAAACCACAAGAAACGGGAAAGCTTCAGCTCCTGCACTTATCACAACATGTGGAAAACAAGACGACAGACCTGCTAGGTCAGGGGTAGGCAACCTTGGCTCTTTTATGATTCATGGACTTCAACTCCCAGAATTCCTGAGCCAGCATGGCTCAGCTTGGAAACCTCTCCCTTTCCCCTCAGCATGGCTGGCTCAGGAATTCTGGGAGTTGAAGTCCACGAGTCATAAAAGAGCCAAGGTTGCCTACCCCTGTGCTAGGTGAAACACCCATAGGCTCCATGTGATTTCCACAAATCGCACACAATGTTATTGGTGTGACATTAAGATATAGACTCACCCTCCATCCTATTAAAGATGCAATTTGGACAGAAATCTTAACCAATCCTTTTCTTTTCATTCCTGTGACCTGATTAGGAAGCTGAATCTTCCCTTTTTGTTACTCTGTAAAAAATCTATGTTTCCATACCCACCTATTTGCAGATACGATACAGATTCAAACTTTTGTGAATACAATCCAGCTATTCAATTTTGTCTTGCAATTATCTGGTTCCCCCCCCCCCCCTTAAACCATAGACACACAACCTACGCACATATACACACAAATCCACAGTTTGCCAGCCTCTATATAGATTTGATTCACCTGAGAAGGACTCCAAGTTTATTTTTTTTAAAAAAGCAACAAGAACTAACCTTAGTAGCTGATGGCAATGGACTTCTTCGTGGGATTGTCTAAGACACGGTACTTTCCTAATTTAAGACTGAAGACATGGATGAAAGAAAGAAAATCAAGACAACCAATGAGGAAAGAAAACATGAGATGGACATCACATCAGTACAGATTTGGCACTTGATCAAAACATGGTCTGGGTCTGCAATTGGTGAAAAGGTGAAAGGAGATCGTTCTTAGAAAGGAAGAGGCTGATTGGCTAGTCCAGGGGTAGGCAACCTCGGCTCTTTTAGGACTCATGGACTTCAACTCCCAGAATTTCTGAATCAGCATAGCTGACTCAGGAATTCTGGGAGTTGAAGTCCATGAGTCCTAAAAGAGCCGAGGTTGCCTATCCCTGGGCTAGACACTTGGGGCGGTTACAACAGAAGCCCATATAGCAGAATATATGCAGAATAACTGCAGCCCATATAGCAGAATATGCTCAGTTGGGATTATGAACACCAAATTAAAAGAATGGCTGAGAAGACAGAATTGGGAAGAGATTATGGGTATTTTTCTAAGATATTCTTATTTGGGGACCCAACCACTGAAAGGACCAATGAAGGAGAATATTTATAGCTCAGGGTTGAAATGAGGAGTCCTTGGTGCTCTCTGAGCTTGGTGTTTTCTTGGAGACATTTCATCACCCAACTGAAGGCTTAGTGTTTAACAGAATAACAGAGTTGGAAGGGACCTTGGAGGTCTTCTAGTCCAACCCCCTGCTCAAGCAGGAGACCCTATATCATTTAGGTAGTATCACCAGTGCTAGAAGAGAGTGGACTTTGCTTCCAGCACTGAGGGTGTTACCTATTTGGGGTAATGAAACATCTGCAAGAAAATAACCAAGCTCAGAGAGTATCACGGCTGCTTCACTAAAAAGACCTTTGAAAAGATGATGATAGGACAATAATGAAGGGCAATTATCCATTTTGGATAATTAATTTATGTCTTTCACTGTGAAAAGACCTTATCTGGATGGCGGACCCTAAATTTATTTGCAAAAGGGCTGGTGGCATTCAGAATTTGGGAGGAGTTGAGAACCCACTGCTTACTAGACCAATGTTTCTCAACCTTGACAATTTTAAGGCATGTGGACTTCAACTCCCAGAATTCCACAGCCAGCATTGCTGGCTGTGGAATTCTGGGAGTTGAAGTCCACATGCCTTAAAATTGTCAAGGTTGAGAAACACTATAAAACTAGACTAAGATGAACAGATCTGGGCAATCTTTATTCAATCAAGAGTTACATTCCCACTGGACTAATAGGCTAGGACCACACAGCTGACATCAGGAGGGGCAGAGTCCAAATTGGACACTGTCCACTTTTTATGAGACCTTTCATGCAGAGAGCTTTAGAAGGAACAGATGGTTTTTATTCTGATTTCAAGAGCTCTGAAGGTAGACTGAGGGTCAATTCCTGTTCTGAAAAGATAAGTGTTCTGGCCTGGCGTAAGGTACATTGATAAGACCAAAGGTGTGGGCTGTAAATGATATAACTAATGCAAAAGTTTATTGCATCCTGCACAGTATCCCCTTGGCACTGGTATAAGACACCAAAGGCTCTGAGCAGGTCCTAAATGTTCAGTCTCCAGCATCTTGATTTTTTTTCTACACAATGATCCTTAGGTTCTCTTCCGTGCTGCAGAGCCCCCATGACTCAGATGCTGCACGGACTCAACCCCAGCTTGGTCCCTGCATCCCTGCCAGATGCACAAACGTGCTTTCAAGTCTAATTCTGGAAAGGTGGAAGAAAACATGGTGGGAAAAAAGAGGGAGGGGAGGAATGAAAAAGAATCGTTATCGTTTCTCCCTCCCCTCTTACCAGATGCATCGTTATCTCTCCCCACCCCACCCCGCCCCCAAATCTTAATTTTTCTTTAAATTGTACACAAAACAACAGAACACATTCACAAGCCACTTGTTGGCACTGTGTACCTGAGTGAGAATTTTCTAGAACATTATAGAACAAATAGCCATAAAGTTTATTTGAAAAAAAAAATAATAATAAAAGGTCGAACGGGTAAGACTTCAGTGCTTGGGTATAGCAGCTGAATTACTGGCATTATGTTACCCATAGCTTATTTTGTCCTCTTTTTTTGTTTGTTTGTTTGTTTTAAATCTCTGTCATTATTGACTTTCTTGATAAGGGTTTCTTCCTCTGAGCCTTTTGTCTTTTTTTGTCTTTTTTTTTTCCTTTAGAATTCTTTTCTTGCTTTTTCCAAAAGTTCTCAATGCAGGCTGATATCTCCTGATAAGCTGATGTCCCAAACTAGTTAAGACTAAAAAGTTTTAAGTAACAGTCAGTGTGTGAGGGTAAAGTTCATGTGCTTGGCCAATGGGTAAGAAACCAGACGGAGCTCTCCATTAAAGTCCTCCGAGGTCAAAACCAAGAATGGGAACCCGTGATCAGTTGGCTTGTCCCGCAATGTGATTTTCGCTATCACTGCCGTAGTCTACATCAGGGTCCTCTTCCTCCTCTTCCTCATCTTCGTACATTTCACCGTTGAGGTCCTCGCTCTGTATCTCCTCTTTGACATGAGAAGTCTCCTCATTTTTGATGCCGTAAGTGCTCTGGATAATGGGCATCCCGGGCTCTGGGCTACTAGATACACTCGAATGCTCGGAGGGAAGATGTGGGGAGGGCATTCCTGTCATGGCGATGGCTCCTGGGTAGACGACACCGGCTGTTGCAATAGGAATCTGAGTTTGCTGTCTGTGGGCGGCAAAGGAAAAGAGGCATGAACAATAGTTAAACATGGAAACGGGTGTGGTCTTCTAAGTATCTCTTCTCTTCCCCAGATTTTAGAGCAGAGATGGAACATCTTCAGATGTTGCTGGAGGACAGTTTTCAACAGCTCCACTTAGCTTGGCCACTGGCGAGAGGTGCGAGATTTATTTATAAAAATAAATAGATCTGTAGTTCAGCAACATCTGGAGAGCCACATACTGTTCATCTCTTTCTCTGCTGCAGAGCCACCGTGGTTCAGATTCTGCATGGATTCAACGTGGCTTGGCCCCTGCATCCCTGCCAGATTCATAATGTGCCTTCAAGTTTGTTCATTTGTTCGTTCGTTCATCCATTCATTCATTCCACCAATCATTTCAATCAATTCTTATGGGTGCTCTGTCAACATGCAACTCATGTTGAGATCGTAAGTGACCCCCCCATTCCCTTTTTCCCCTGTAGCCTAATAAAAAGTTAAATCCCCCAAAATTGCCCAGGCAAGTTGAATGGAGGGAAATATAGGTGTCCCAGGATAATGTTGCAGGATCCAATCTGGGTTGGTCACTAGGACCAGGGGTTTAGTCTTCCAAGCTTTCGGACTAGTGCTGAAGTCCATCCTCAGAGAACTTCTCTCTACCAGAATATGTGCTTTGGGCTATTCTATGTGTAATATTTATGCAGTGCCTGATTGTGTGTGGCTTTTTAGTTGTTGACGGGGTGTTGATGTCTAAGTTGATGTCTACTAAGTCATTGGCTGTTGTTTCTTTGTGCTGCCAAGTCCTTGGCTCCTAAGTACCTGGTAGTAAATCATCACTCCTGTTGAGTGAGGGGCCCGTTTCCCAGGCTTCAATCATTTCCCTGGCTATCTTTGTACCTGCTCAGCCAACAATCTTAATAGCTGGAACTGGATGTATGTGCTTTTTCATTTCAATGTGAGGCTACCAATGAGTTTGGGTCTCCTCATCTGACCATCCCCTTGAGTTCTTGCAATCTGGTGGTAAATACTACACCTAGAATAGCCCGAAGCACACTCCACCATTCTGGTACAGAGAAGTTCCCTGAAGATGGGTTCCAACATTGAGTCCAAAAGCTTGGAAGACTAAACCTCTGGTCCTAGTGACTGACCTACAGTAGGTTTGGTCCAGATACTACACAGTCAAATAACAACACTGTAGCCATCTTGCACAGCCGTAATATATAAAAGAACCACTCATTTTGTATTCTAAAAGCTTTGAAGAGATACTTTTATAAACCACCATGAAAAAATGCAGGAGGCAAGCATTGGAGTTATGGTGGACAGTTGGGCTTCTGCATCAGAGATTTAGACCTCTAATTCTTATAGCTGATTATTCAAAAATGACACTGAATGGGAGAAGATTTGAAGCCACTATTATTGATTTTATTCGGGCTGATGATCTCTCTTTTTTTCTCTCTTTCCCTATATGCATGTTTTAGCTAGCTTTGCAAACTGGGACATAGCAGCTCCTTGATCACAACTGGTTTGAGAAGAGTCCAAGGCAAACACAGGAGAGAGAGAGAGAGGGAGGAAGGGGGAGGGAGAGAGAGAGAGAGGGAGGGAGGCAGGGAGAGAGAGGGAGGGAGGCAGGGAGGGAGGGAGAGAAAGGAAGGGAGCGAGAGAGAGAGGGAGGGAGGAGAGGAGAGGGGGGAGGAGAGACAGAGAGAGAGGGGAGAGGGAGGGGGGAGGGAGGAGGGAGAGAGAGAGGAGGGAGAGAGAGAGGGAGAGAGAGAGAGAGGGAGAGAGAGAGGGAGGAGGGAGGGAGGAGGAGAGAGAGAGGGGGGAGGGAGGGAGAGAAAGGGAGAGAGGGAGGGAGGAGAGAGAGAAGAGGGAGAGAGAGAGGGAGAGGAGGGAGGGAGAGAGAGAGAGGGAGGCAAGGAGAGAGAGAGAGGGGAGGGAGGGAGAAAGAGAGAGAGGGGGAGGGAGAGAGAGAGAAGGAGGAGAGAGAGAGGGAGGGAGGGAGGGAGGCAAGGAGAGAGAGAGGGGGGAGGGAGGGAGAAAGGGAGAGAGGGAGGGAGGGAGAGAGAGGGGGAGGGAGGGAGAGAGAGAGAAGGACGGAGAGAAAGGGAGGGAGGGAGAGAGAGAGAGGGAGGGAGCGAGAGAGGGAGGCAAGGAGAGGGGGGGAGGGAGGGAGAAAGAGAGAAAGGGAGGGAGGGAGGGAGAGAGAGAGAAGGAGGGAGAGAGAGAGAGGGAGGGAGGGAGGAAGAGAGAGAAGCTAATTACTTGAAGAAACCTACTGCCAAATGCTTCATTCAAATCACTGCAGTCAATCTGATTTGTTAATAAAGGCCATTGATCCAGAAACTAATCTGAATAACAGGAAATCTCTAAACCTAAAGCCAGACCCAGAAATATATATCTGTTCAGTCGCATTTGCTTTAAGCTTAAGCCTGTTCCTTTCCATCCTGAGCCTAACAGCCTTCAGGCACATGGACAAGATCTTGACATTATTACTCGACAGGCACTATTAAAGACAGAACTGGCTATCATGGGCATACTGGTGAGGACCTCATCCAGACACTTCATGTAGAGGTTAAATAGAAAGGAGAAATGTGTCAAGCCACTTGTGAAGCACTTCACAAACCAAGGGCTTTAGGTCTGACTTCTTCCCCACTCCATTACCCTGAACTGAGACCAGCCATAAATAAAGGAGAACCATCACAATCCTAGGGCTCCCACTGTCAACCTCTACAGATAGTCTAGAAGAGGGGTGTCAAACTCAATTTCATTGAGGGCCGCATCAGCTTTGCGGTTGCCCTCAGGGGGCCGGGTGGGTGTGGCCAGGGTGGGTGCGGCCTACTAGGTGGGCGTGGATGGAGTGGGTGTGGCCTACTGGGTGGGTGTGGCCAGCTCTACATCATTTGCATCAAGGGTGCCTGTGGGGGCCTGGGCAGGAGTGGGATAGATCTGAGGGTCTCTGGCAGAAGGGGGTGGGACCGGGGCATGTGCCAAGGCATGGTCCACCAGGGCAAGTGCCAAGATGGCCACCACAAAATTGTACATTGGCTCCCGGCTGGCCTGGGCCAGGGCCAAGACAGAGGGGGCCGTTCCCTCACTGTTTCCAGGATGGCTTCGCGGGCCACATGAAACCACTTTGCGGGCCGCATCCGGCCCCCGGGCCTTCTGTTTGACATGTCTTCAATAGCACGAAGGACTGGGTTATTCTTGGGCCTTCTGTATTCTCTTCTTGAATTCTGGAACTCCAGCTGTATTCTATTCCATGATCCCTGCAAACCTACGAGACCGAACACCTATTTTCTCTTTTCTCTTCTCCGACAAACTAATCCCTCTGTGATAATATTGTGTTGAACATGCTTTGCACTCCTAATACCCTCAAAAATCTGTCCATCTGGAAAGAGAAGGCTCACTGTGAGAGAGAAGAGAAACATCCTTAGAGAGTAGCAGATTTGACTGGAGAGCAAAGCTGTACACTGGCCCATCGGGTTGAGCGTACAATAAGCTCCTGACTGATCCTGGAAAGCTCGGGGGGGGGGGGTATTGGCTCTCAGTTCTTTGCTACATGTCCAAATATCTTGATTTTGTCAGCCAAAAGGTGGCTGTTGTTTGTGTATTATTCTAAGACAAATAGAGCTATCCAGGGAATAAGGGGAGGATTGTCAGCTATCCCCTTCACATCATTGAAACAGAGAAGCAGATGACCATCTGTCCCAAAAAGCACAGCCGTTCTGATCAGGACCATCAGATCCGTGTTTCTCAACCTTCGGAACTTGAAGTCCACACAGCTTCAAGTTCACAAGATTGAGGAATATGGCATTGGATGAAACATTGTTGTTCTTCATGGTACCTGAAGCAGAGGTATCTCGTTTTTCTTCTGCTCGAGGACCAGTTTTGGCTCTTGAGAGACAGACCTACGACCACATTTCAAAAGTAGGTGAGGCCAGGATTAGAACTGACTCTGATTTAGAATAGAATAGAATAGAGTAGAGTAGAGTAGAGTAGAGTAGAATAGAATACAATAGGATAGAATAGAATAGAATAGAATAGAATAGAATAGAATAGAATAGAATAGAATAGAGTAGAATAGAATAGAATACAATAGGATAGAATATAATAGAATAGAATAGAATAGAATAGAATAGAGTAGAATAGAATAGAGTACAGTAGAACAGAGTAGAGTAGAATAGAGTAGAATAGAATAGAGTAGAGTAGAGTAGAGTAGAATAGAATAGAATAGAATAGAATAGAATAGAATAGAATAGAATAGAATAGAATATGGAATGGAAGAATGGAATAGAATAGAATAGAATAGAATAGATATAGGAAGAATAGAATAGAATAGAATAGAATAGAGATAGAAAGAATAGAATAGAAAATATGGAATGGAATGGAATGGAATGGAATGGAATGGAATAGAATAGAATAGAATAGAATAGAATAGAATAGAATAGAATAGAATAGAATAGAATAGAAGCTGGAAGGGACCTTGGAGTTCTTCTAGTCCTTTTTTACTGCAACCTCTTCATTACAGTCATCCATTGCTGATTGAACTGGAGAACCAACCTTATTGAAGGATTCCCCACAAACATCAACCCGTCAATAAAATAAAAATAAATGAAGAAATCCCTGCGTATAGAAAGCTGTCCGATTAAAATGAATTTTATATGTATGAATTTGGCGAGACGAATGTCTCTCACCCAGCTTTCCCACTTCTGAGAACTTAGACTGGAATCAAAAGCAACGTGAAATTGACTAGATAAATGTATTTTAAAGGCCCCTATCCTGTTTGGCAATACTTGTTTGGCTTAAGAACAAATCCTAAGAAAGAGATTTCTTGGGACTCCAAAATGCCTCTGCTAACATAGAACAAAATTGATTTTTAAGCAGCCGCTCATTTCTTTTGCTGGATAGTCACGGACTGTGTCGTTTTACTCCCATGTCCCAATTGTATCAGATTAGGATCTCAGCTGTACAACCTGATCCTACGCCGGGTGCAACAACCTGCTAAGCCAGTGGTTCTCAACCTTTTTAATGCCGCGACCCCCAACCGGTCGTAAGTCGAGGACTAAACCGGTCGTAAGTCGAGGACTAAACTGGTTGTAAGTCAAGGACTACCCAACCAGTCGTAAGTCGAGGACTTTCCCTTCCCGGGAGCGCCGCGGATGTGTGGTGCCGCCCCCTGCGCCGGCCGAGACGTAGCTGGCAAGCGGCAGAGACGGAGCAGGCCGACCACCGGCTGGGCCACCAGCTGGTCCAGCCCAAGGGAGGTAAGGCACCCGCCGGAAAAGGGGAAAAAAATGGCAGACAGCCTTGCTTGGCGACCCCCGTGAAATGGTCGATCGACCCCAAATGGGGTCCCGACCCATAGGTTGAGAACCGCTGTGCTAAGCGCTTGTTAAAAAAAAAACAACACTGCCTCCCAAGGGCTCCCAACTTACCACCGATTCCAGAGGCATAATTGCACGATTCGACAAACATTTCAGAAAAGCCCCAATCGGCTTCTGCTAGATAAAGACCTTATACACAACGCACTGTTTTCCCTAGCTGTAGAGGCAGGCCAGTCCTTGGCAGACTCCATAAGGAAGTTGAATAACATTTTAAATCTTGCAAGATGTTCCTTCCCCTCTTCTAACATTGTCAAGCGTCAGTGTCGGGGAGATAAGTGGAATTTGGGAGGCTTTGTTATCTCCTATTCTTTTTCCAAAAGGTCCTCCCTCCCTCCTTCTCCCCTTAATCTCCTGATGCCAAGGTTTGGCTGGCATCCCTGTGTTTGATTCATTGTATACCGGGGAGGGGGGGAGAATCATTCGAATTGCCAACACCACAGGGTTAAGCGGCTCAGATTTCTGGGCTGAGAAATCTGCTTATTATTACAACACACACTATTGCTGTTTAGAGAAACTGCCTCCTGACACTCAGCAGCTACTGGACAAATTCATCCCCACTCATCATTACTGACACCCATTAACCAAACTCTAAACAGCCGGCTATCGTTCGGCGTGGTCCAGCCAGGGGTAAACATACTTTTGAAACATCTTTGATTTCGAGGGGAGAGATTGAAACCGGTGCCTAATCCTCAAATATGAAAGAAAAATAAAATGAAATAAAATAAATGGGGCTGGAATGCGCTTAGACGAGCGTGGATTTGATCAAGATAGAAACACGGGACCCTGTAGCGGCATAAAAGTGTTGCCAAGTGCCTGAATAGCAGTCACATGTCTGCAGGGGCTGGTGCTGGTGATGTTGACCATCAGAACCTCACATATCGGTTGTAAGTCCCCATTTTGGGGTCCATCACAACTGTGGACGGTTGCTAAGCGACCGGTCATAAGCTGAGGACTACATGACATGGATAGTGCAGATGTCCAACAGAACAGGGCTGCCACAAAGGTGGTCAAACTATTCTCCAAAGGACCAGAGGGAAGGACAAGAAACAATGGTTGGAAACTGAACAAAGAGAGAAGCAACCTGGAATTAAGGAGAAAGTTCCTAACGGTGAGGACAATTAACCAGTGGAAGCTTCAGAAATCGTGGATGCTCCATCACTGGAGGTTTTTAAGAAAAGGCTGGACAGCCACTTGTCTAAAATTATATAGGGTCTCCTGCTTAAGCGGGGGGCTGGACTAGAAGACCTCCAAGGTCCCTTCCAGCTTCTATTCTATTCTATTCTATTCTATTCTATTCTATTCTATTCTATTCTATTCTATTCTATTCTATTCTATTCCCTTCTGTTTCATATTAATATTCTATTCTATTCTATTCTATTCTATTCTATTCCATTCCATTCCATTCCATTCCATTCCATTCCATTCCATTCCATTCCATTCCATTCTAAACTGGTAGAGCGGCAGATCCAAATTCATCATAGGGAAATGCACTATTAATGCTTATTAATCATAATGATTACTTGGACCGTCTGTTGCTGGGTACTAGGTAAATGCCGTAGTTGAGAATCAATTTGGCAAATTTTTCCACCCAGAAAATGATTTTTTTCCCCTGTCATGAGACAAATATATGCCATACGCAAGTAGCATTGGATGTACAAATGCAGGGTCAGTGGGGAAGAGGGGATGGTTTCGCGCACGTGCACACATCACGTTCATAAATGCAGCTTCACGCGTGTGTGTGCATGAGCATGCTCGCCCACCACTTCTGTAGTCCAGTTCCAAAGGGGTTGCAGCCCGGCACTGCAGCCCAGGCGTTGGGGGACTCCTGTTCTACATTTTCTTCAATTCTATCAGGCCGCATCAGGAAAACTTTGCTAAGATTCATAAAATCTGGGACTTGCAACACTACAACGTGCACACCACCTTCCCCTGCCATTCCCATGGAATTAAATGTAATGGGATGCAAAGGGATCGTACCCCACATTGAAATATTGCCTCATCTCTTGACGTCGGTTCCTCATGATTGCCTTATATTCGCCGATCCGTAACTTCTTGCCATCTACTAAGCACGTCCGCTTTGGCCTGGGTTTGTACTTGTAGTCTGGGTACTTCTCCAGGTGCTGCTTGCTGAGGCGAGCCTGCTCCTCGTAGTATGGCTGTTTTTCAAGGTTCGTCATAGCTTTCCAGCGAGATCCTGATAAGGAAAGAGGAACAGGAAAATCAACCCTCCTTTCAAACAGTCAAAGCAGTGGGGATCATCCTCTCGACTCAGATTGCCAATGGGGAAAGTTCAAGTAGTCCACAAATTACAACAGTGCGTTTAGCGACCGGTCAAAGTTACAATTCATGAGTGAAATTCGGGAAAATGCTTTTTCCTTTGGATTTACAAACTGGACCAAGGCAATGTTGTGTTAATATTTAAAGAAAGAAAAACATTACAATGGCGGGAATAATATCCATTTGCTAGCTGGCCAGTTTGTTTTGCCTAGGGCAGCGGTTCCCAACCTTTCCTATACCCCGTACCCCTAGAATGCTTCGGATATATTCTCGTACCCCTTGACAAAAAATTATGTTCTACACACTATAATTTCGAAACTTTTAAACCTAAGTTTTCGCACCCCCTGGAATATCGTCTTGCACACCCATGGAGTGCGAGTACCCCCGATTGGGAACCCCTGGCCTAGTGGAACAGGGGTGGACATTTGTTTCTTAAAAAAGGGAAGAAGGAAAAAAACCTCACTCTTGATGGTCATAATCTGGGATGGGAGACCGAGACAGGGAAGTGGGAAAAAAAAGATCCAATGGGATATTACTTAGTCATGTTTTGTTGTTCTCAATCTCTTTGGGGAAACTGAGGTGAATGGAAACAAAGATTGCATGGAGATTCTTGCCATGTTCCTGTCAGGAAAATGTCACAGGGAGTAAGATAAGATAAGATAAGATGATAAGGCAAGGCAAGACAAGGCAAGGCAAGATAAGATAAGATAACCTTTATTGTCATTTTTTTTACTGTGGGCACAACGGCACACATCAAAAATGAAATTTAGTTGCCTGCTCTCAAAGTGAAACACATACATGACACACACCTAAACATACTATATACAACATATATATAGACCCACACCCCTACATATACATAACAAATAAATATTAAATATGTCCATCTTGAATATATAATGGAAGGAGGAAGCTTGAGTGTGTTCTTTCATGTAATGCTCTAGAGAGGCCATTTAATACAGGTAATCCTCAAGTTACAGCAGTTCATTTAATGACCAAAAAGTGACTTATGACCATTTTTCACTGTTATGACCGTGGCAGCATCCCCATGGTCATATGATCAAAATTTGGGTGCTTGGCAACGGATTGATATTTATGACAGTTGCAGTGTCCCAGGGTCACGTCATCCATTTTTCTGACCTTCTGACAAACAAAGTCAATGAGGAAAACCAGATTCACCTTACAACTGTGTTATTAATTTAACTTCAGCGATTCACTTAATAGCTGTGGCAGGAAAGGTCAGAAAATGGGAGCAAAACTCACTCTGTCTTGCTTAGCAAAAGAAATTTTGAGCTCAGTAATGGTCACAAGTAGAGGACTGCCTGTGAAGCTTTTTGTAGGATTCGATGCGGCCTCGTTTTATTCTAACTAGAAATGGTAGAGTAGGGACAGTTTACAATTATTTTTTTTTTAAAAAACTAAGACATAAATAAAATGAGTTATTCAATAATTTGGTTAAACCTGTTCTTTGGCTCAATTTAATTTGATTCTCAGTCACTAATCCCTTAATTTGTAGACCCCAGTTTAGCAGGCCCGCAATGCAAACAGACAGTATACAAATTTGAATCACTATTGTTTAACAAATTAATCCATAACTACTGCTTATATGACATACATTCCTTAAATCTTACATACATTAGGGACCGTCTGTAAAATTTATGTGAGAGATATAAATTTTAATTTTAACATTGTATGAATTCCGCTTTACTGGACATTTGGCTTGAACAGAAACTATTTCCTCAATAAATCCATAAAAAAAATCTTTTACTGTAAGGATATAATTATAATAACGGCTTCATGCACTAAAAGCTAGAAAGGAGGATTTAACCATTTAATTACTTGCAGTGGTTTCAGTGTATTCTTATTTTCTAAGAATGCCTTTGGAAGCCGAGAATTCTTCTGAGGAAGAAGGAAGGATCGCTCTATTACAGGTTGCAGTGAACCAGGCTGCAATTATATATATATAAATAAAATGTTTTTTTTTTTAAATTAAACCAGATATCATAGGGAATCTGTTACACACCAAGGAACGTTAAGTCCCTTAGCCTTGAGGAATCCAGGACCTTTCAGCTCCTGTTGATCTCACATTTTGCATCTTTGTCAATATTTGTCTTAAATGTATTCTGAATACCCTTAACATTTTTTTATTAGTTAGTCTTTAGGCCATCATATAGTTCCTCAGTGCTAGAGAAAATATAATGAAGAGCCATGCACAAGAGGTGTAAGTAATCACAGATCCCATGTTCCCATCCCAAAAGGAAAACCAAGGGGTCCTACGGAGATCTAGAGCAGGGCTTTTCAACCTTTTCACCCATTGTACCACTTTTAGGATATGGCAATATCCGAGTACCACCAGTCGCCTAGCAAGGTCTCAAAAACTTGATGACCCCCCCCCAAAAAGGAAAAAAGTGATAAAGTACAGGTAGTCCTCGACTTACAACAGTTCGCTTAGTGACTGTTCGAAGTTACAATGGCACTGAAAAAAGTGCCCCCCCCCAAGCCACAGCTGAGCAAGACACCTGCCTGCTCGCCCAGCCACGCTCTTCCTCCTGTCTGAGATTTTCATTGTTGTGAGCATTTCTGTTGAGCATTGGCAGTGGGGGTGGGGTGGGGGGTGTTTGGTTTTTATTCCCTCTGTCTGCTGGGTGGTTGCAGCAGGTTTTGGTCACTTCACATGACTCTGGGACACTGTGACCATCATAAATATGAATCAGTTGCCAAGCATCTGAATGTAAATCACAAGACCCTGGAGATGCTGCAACATTCCAGCTGATGGGCGCTTCTTCTGGGCTTAGCAGAAGCACCAGGATCAGCGCCGAGTTCCAGCTGGAGCCTGGTGCTGATCCTGGCGCTTCCGCTGAGCCCAGACAGCCCTGAAGAAGTGCCGATCAGCTGGAAAGCGGCACTGATCCTGGCACTTCCGCTGAACTCTGACAGCCCTGCAGCTCCAGCCATCTCTCACTCAGGCTTGTGCAGTGCTGCCACCGGTTCAGCTCATTCCCCTCCTCCACTACCACTTTTCTAAGATGGTCGCATACCACCTGCCAGATGCCAATGTACCACAGGTGGTACCGGTACCACTGGTTGAAAAGCCCTGACCTAGAGATCTAACTCTCTGCAGTTATTAAAGTCCCTCCTGTCCTTAGGTGCCTCCATTCTCTTTCCAGCAAAAGACTTTTTTTTTAAACCTTATCCAAATCATAGATTTACCGAGAAACATAAATAGTGAGACGGTTTGGTAGAACGGTGCTTCATCAGGAAAACACACCATGTGGGCTTCGGACATAGGATGTATGCCAAGAAGAAAAGAAGAAAGAAAAATATCTTTCTTGCAGAAAAGACCCCAATAGTTGTGAGTCTCTTAGCCTCTCCAGTTATCAATTTTTCCCTGCTGAGAAAAGTCTTGTGTAGAACAGATAGTCCTCAATTTACAACGGTTCATTTAGCAACCATTCATCGTTACAACAGCACTGAAAAAAATAATCTATGACCGCTTTTCCCACTTACGACCATTTCAGCATTCCCACAGTCATGTGATCAAAATTCAGATGCTCGTATTTATGACGGTTGCAGTGTCCTGGGGTCATGTGATCCCCTTCTGTGACCTTCTGACAAGCAAAGTCAATGGGGAAGCCTGATTCACTTAACAACCTCATTACTATCTTGACAACGGCACTGATTCACTTAACAACGGTGGCAAGAAAGGTCATAAAAGGGGGCAAAACTCACTTAACAGCTGTTTTGCTTAACGACAGAAATTTTGGGCTCACTTGTGGTCGTAAGTCAAGGACTACCTGGATATATATCTGACTCCTCTTTCTTCCTTTTTCTTCCTTTTTTCCTTGCAGAAAAAACAGGAAATTTCCCTTTCTACACTAAAGTTCAAAGAATAAAAAAAGAAAAGAAAAGAAAGAAATCTCGCTTCCATGTTTGCAAACCTCATCACTCTTTCAACAAGAGGAAGCTGAGGGCTGACTGGGGCTGTCAACCCTGTTAGAATCTGGAACGAATTTGCACATTATCGTCCACCTACTGTATATTTAATCAGAAAAAGATGCCTCTGGAGTTCCAGTTGCATTCTTTCTCCTCATTTTCCAGCCCGAATCCAGGGCGAAACAGTAAAAGATGATTCCTTATGTTTTTAAAAAAAAAAAAAAAATTCAGCCGAAATGGCTTATTAAAACCAGATTTGGAAAGTATTATAAAATGCTTAGAAGCCCTTTAAAATGTCAACACAGATCCTCCGGAGACGGCTTTACTCAAAATGTCAGTCTGGTTCAAACACCTTATTTTAAGCAGAATGAATTAGCCGAGACCACTTGGCAGTTGTTATCTAAAACAATCAGTTAAGATTGGGGAAACCTTGAGACCTCTTTCTATTTTTATATATAAAAAGTGGGGGGATGGCAGGGAGGGGGGGTGCTCCCTCTACTCAGACCAATTTGGGAAGACGATTACTTAAGGAAGACAAGTTTAATCAAGAACCCTCTTAAAACGAGAGTGGACGAAACTGTTTGCCTCTTGAATCACAGGCCTAATCTTGTGGCCATAACCAGTTTTAAATCCTCTTGGCTGGCCTATATGCATTTTTATCATCCCCGAAACAAATGTACTCGCCTTATCTCACTTTCTTCTGACTAATCTAATCAATTCAGGCACCCCGTTAAAACTGTCCGACTTGCCACCGAGCTCAAAATGCGGGATTCTGTGAATCTGTTTGGCATGAAATCAATAGCTACGGTTAATCCTGCTCTTAAAAGCGTTTTCTTCAATGGCCGGATTTCACATTCGGTAGGAGATATTGACATAATACTTGGGGAGAAATTTGGGATTATGCATTGGAATGCAAAGATTAGAAGAAAACAGAACTCTTTGAAAGTAATTATTCAGGGAGTTTAAGGTTTATAAAAAGCCACTGGTTACGAGGGTAAGAGAAATTCTGCATCTCAGTGCCAATGAATGAGAATGGCGAGGCAGTTGCGAAGAGATGGGTTGCATTCTTTACAGAATGACAGAGTTGGAAGGGACTTTGGAGGTCATCTAGGCCAGGGCTTTTCAACCTTTTCACCCACTGTACCACTTTTAGGATATGGCAACATCCGAGTACCACCAGTCGCCTAGCAAGGTGTCAAAAACTTGATGACTCCCCCCCCCAAAAGGAAAAAAAGTGATAAAGTACAGGTAGTCCTTGACTTACAACAGTTCATTTAGTGACTGTTTGAAGTTACAATGGCACTGAAAAAAGTGCCCCCCAAGCCACAGCCGGGCAAGACACCTGCCTGCCCACCCAGCGGCGCTCTTCCTCCAGTCCGAGGTTTTCATTGTTGTGAGCATTTCTGTTGAGGATTGGCAGCAGGGGGGGTGGGGTGTTTGGTTTTTATTCCCCCCTGTCTGCTGGATGTTTGCAGCAGGTTTTGGTCACTTCACATGACCCTGGGACACTGTGACCGTCATAAATATGAATCAGTTGCCAAGCATCTGAATGTAAATCACAAGACCCTGGAGATGCTGCAACATTCCAGCTGATTGGCACTTCTTCTGGGCTCAGCAGAAGCGCCAGGATCAGCGCTGAGCTCCAGCTGGAGCCTGGTGCTGATCCTGGTGCTTCCACTGAGCCCTGACAGCCCTGAAGAAGCGCTGATCAGCTAGAAAGTGGCACTGATCCTGGCGCTTCCGCTGAGCCCCGACAGCCCTGCAGCTCCAGCTGTCTCTCGCTCAGGCTTGTGCGGTGCTGCCACCGGTTCAGCTCATTCCCCTCCCCCGCTACCACTTTTCTAGGATGGTCGCGTACCACCTGCCAGGTGCCAATGTACCACAGGTGGTACCCATACCACTGGTTGAAAAGCCCTGATCTAGGTCAACCCCCTGCTCAGGCAGGAAGACTTACATCATTTCAGACAAATGGCTGTCCAATCTCTTCTTAAAAACCTCCAGTGTTTGTGGCACCCACAACTTCTGGAGGCAAACTGTTCCACTGACTAATTGTTCTAACCATCAGGAAATTCCTCCTTAATTCTTCTTTATTTCACAGCTTCTCATACGCATCTGATTGTGGCACATTATTTGCAGAGCAATGAATGTGGCATCCTTGCAAGGTGTCACAAGGTCTCCAAAGCCTTCTGAAGCATCGTCAGAACGATCCCTGCCACTTGGGAGAAAAGTGTGCACCATTTGGAGAAAAATGCACACCCTTCGGAGAATGGTTTTGTCGTACAGGAGCTGCTCAACTTACAACCACAATTCATTTATGCTCAAAGAAAACAAGTACGTCAAGAACTACACATCTGGCAATCCTGTTCCCTCCCCTTACCCAATATTTTGCTGATGTTGGAGTTGTGCATATCAGGGAAAGCCTGGAGGATCTTCCGCCGTTCGTCTTTTGCCCACACCATGAAGGCGTTCATCGGGCGCTTGATGTGCGGCTCGTTGCTCCCACGCCCTCTGGATTCTCGGTAAATACGAGATTCTGAGACTCCCGCACTTCCTAAAAAGTTGGGTGAAAGGAGAGATTAGGCAGGGAGCAAATATTATTTCATTTTAATTCATCCTCCCATCATGGACATCTCGTGGAAGATTCATCCCACCTGGATGTTTGAAAATCCAGAATTGTTTATTTCGTAGTCAAACTTGGTAACTTGCGACCAGCTTGGCTTGGCTGCCTTCAATAAAAGCTTGGGCCCATTCATGCAAGTCATGTTGTGGTAGCCTTCTTCTTGCAAAGAGTTAGTGGCATACAAGTAGTCCTCGACTTACAACCATTCATTTAGTGACTGTTCGAAGTGACAACAGCACTGAAAAAAAGCAACTTATAATGGGTTTTCACACTTATGACTGTCGCAGCAGGCCTGTGGTCAGGTGAACAAAATTCAGACACTTGGCAACTGGCATGTACTTACGACGGTTGCAGTGTCCCAAGGTCATGTGATCCTCTTTTGCAACCTTCTGACAAGCAAAGTCAATGGGGAAGCAGATTCATTTAACAACCGTGTTACTAACTTAACAACTGCAGTGATTCACTTAACACCTGTGGCAAGCAAGCTCGGAAAATGGAGCACTCACTTAGCAACTGTTCTCGCTTAGCAACAGAAATTTTGGGCTCAATTGTGGCTGTAAGTCAAGGATTACCTCCTATATGCACTGTTTTGCTTATTGCCTCTGGATCCAAAAGAACCAGTTGCCTGGTCACCTGATCACTACCCTGACACTCAGCACAACATGGGGATCAACAGCCATTGTCCTTGACGGCAGTGTGACTGCCTCCGAAGGCCATCTGCTAGGAATCTATTGGCTTCCTGAAGAAGGTCCCAGAGCCCTGATGGGCTCTAACAACAACAACAACAACAGTACAGTTGGAAGGGACTTTGGAGGTCATCTAGTCCAACCCCCTGCTCAGGCAGGAAACCCTACACCATTTCAGACAAATGGCTGTCCAGTTTCTTCTTAAAAACTTCCAGTGTTGGAGCATTCACCGCTTCTGGAGGCAGGTTGTTCCACTGGTTAATTGTTCTAACTGTCAGGAAGTTTCTCCTTAGTTCTAGGTTGCTTCTCTCCTTGATTAGTTTCCACCCGTTGCTTCTTGTCCTGCCTTCAGGCGCTTTGGAGAATAGCTCGACTCCCTCTTTGTGGCAGCCCCTGAGATATTGGAACACGGCTATCATGTCTCCCCTCACCCTTCTCTTCATTAGATTAGACACACCCAATTCCAGCAACCGTTCCTTACATGTTTTAGCCTCCAATCCCCTGATCATTTTTGTTGCTCTTCTCTGTACTCTTTCTAGAGTCTCAACATCTTTTTTACATCGTGGTGACCAAAACTGGATGCAGCATTCCAAGTATGGCCTTACCAAGGCATTGTAAAGTGGTATTAACACTTCACGTGATCTTGATTCTATCCCTCTGTTAATGCAGCCTAGGACTGTGTTGGCTTTTTTGGCAGCTGCAGCACACTGCTGGCTCATATTTAGGTGATTGTCTACTAGGACTCCAAGATCCCTCTCACAGTTACTACTATTGAGCAAGGTACCCCCTATACTATACATGTACATTTGGTTTTTCTTACCTAAATATAGAGCCTTACTTTTTTCACCATTGAATTTACAACAGTTCTCCGTGGAACTTCAGTGACTCTAGTCTATTTATTCCTAAGGAGATTTTTCAAGAGGCAACTGGACTTCCTTTGTTTTTCCTTGAAGATATTTCGCTTCTCAGGTAAGGAGCTTCTTTAGTTCTGACTGAATGGTGGCAAATGGAATGTTTTATATTCCTTGCGGTCATCTCCACCATTCTCCAGTTGACTCTTGAAAAAGGACCTTTGGGACAACCATGGCCTGGATGACTGAGAATCTCCATAGCCATCTAGTCTAAGTTTATTTCTTTCTTCGCCAGGTTACGGTGCCAAATCTGTCTTTTGTCTGGGTTCAGACTCAGCCAAGGACTTTGCAGGAAATAAGGAAAAAAAAATTCCACAGATTGAAAGCATCCCACCCCCCAACCTTTGCTGAGTTAATGTTTCTTTCCATGCTTGAGGAGGAAAGATCTCAAGGCTCTTTCTTCACTGATAGTGTGTGCCCAGGCACGGCTGGAAAGAAGGCAAAAAGCCGGGGCTACTGACCGTCGGAGTCTCCGCTCATGTTGAAATCTATCATCGCGTGGCTAAATTTCCCATCTTCGTTCTGTTTGACTGCCAGCTGTTGAGTCAGATTCTCCAGTGTCGTTTTGTCCTGGATGAGGAAAGAAAAGAGAATACAAAGCCGTCTTTTATTAATATGCAATGAAGCCGCAACATAAATACGTAATTTGAAAGGTTTCTTGGGGGAAAGAAGATTAGCATATAAGAAAAACTTGTTGAGCTGGGAAAATAAAGTAATGGGGAAAGTAACAATCTTTTTTTTTTAGAAAGGAATTAAGAATTACGATTGTGGATATTCATTCTTCTCGGCAAAAGAATGGGGTTTTTTGGCTAATGATGTGCAAATCCCCAAAACTTTGTGAAACTCAGATTGTTATAATAATTATTTGAATGCCCAAACTCCAAATAGCTTCTCGGAGTCGGGCGGCCTTAACAATCCTAATAAAGCATTATTTTCTTTATATTGTGATGTTAGCTGCTGAGAATCGTTTGTTGGGTGGGGTGGACCTGTAAATTGATTGGCTGAATGAAGAAATAACATTTTATTTTTTATTTTTTTAAAAAAAGGCCAAATGGTTCAACTAACAGTTATTGAATTGCAGCAAAATTTTGTTTCGTTTCTTATTCATCAACCCAAATAAAAGTTGTTTATTTTTCTGATATTTTGTTTAATCAAAACAGTAAGGCAAAGACAGCACTGAATCAAGCTCAACTCCCGCTGACTATGTCCATACTTTTTCTGCACTGATGAGGTTGCATGGATTTGTTTATAGATAAGACATGCAATATGGGAAGAAGAGATAATTTGTTGTATTTTAAGATAAGGTGGTAAGTTACACTAATAATATCATTTATATTGTATTTGTGATGAAGTGGGAAGTCATTTCTTTGTATACAGGTAATCCTCAATTAATGACTGTCATCAAATCAGTGTGATCATCAAATCAGTGCATGAGATAGTATGGCAAACTTTGGCCTTCTGTTCTGAAAATTAAATTACATTTCAAGTCTTTCCTATTAAATATATGTCCAGCAATTCCAACTCCCCAATTCTGTAGCTATTCATCTAGCCCTTACTGGGCCAATCGGCCTTATTTTTTTAATCACATTTATATCCCACTATATGATAGAAAGATCAAAGGACAATCTAAGAAAATGGGGGTACCCAAGAAGATGCTCTGTGTGAATGCAGAGAAAACCCATCCATCCCACATTTTCTATGGTGCATACAATGCCCTTCAACATGCAAGGAGTAAGACCTCAGGCTGGCGAGAGAAGATGCTATCAACATGGTCCAATACTGGGCAAAAGCCATTTAGTTTTAATCCTACTTATTTTACTTCCTTTTAAACCTGCTATATTTTTATGACCTATTTTATGCCAATTTTACTTGCTCAGTATCAAATGTTGTACCTCTATAATGTGTAGGTGCTTGTGACCCAAATAAAGAAAGATCTCACCCCAATCCCAAGTAGATTCCCGTCAGTCCACAAAAGAAGACAATAATTAAATCACAAATAATACAAAAATACAATGCCTACAGACATCAAACATCGATACACAAGTGCCATCCAGAAAGTAGCAATAGCAGCAGCACTTATATACTGCTTCACAGTGCAGTATACAATGTCAGCCTATTGGCCCCAACAATCTGGGTCCTCATTTTGTCGACCTCAGAATGATGAAAGGCTGACTCAAACTTGAGACTGTAAGGATCGAACTCCAGGCAGTGGGCAGAGTTAGCCTGCAATACTGCCCTTTAACCACTGTGCCACCAGGGCTTCAGCTGTGTCTTCAGCTGTTTCTGGAAGAAGGAGCCAATCAAAGGTCTTTTCCTTCATACCTGATGGCCTCCAGCTTTCCATTCATTCTGTCAATCACTGTACTCCAGGTTCTTTTGAGTTTTCCCTTAATTGGGGAGCTGGATTAACTAGGGCAGGGCAGTTGTAAAACAGCCATAAATTGTTTGGAACTCTGGCATGCATCCACACAATTTTTTTGAACACAAGCTTCCTATAAGCCCATGTTATGCCTCAAAGAACTATGAAACAACATTGAGCACTAAGGACATAGCTCAGAGTGATATGTCTTTGTTTAGCCTTTAGATAAGCAGGCAGAGCTGGGGGGCAAGGTGGAGATAAGTGCATCATCAGCTGAGAGTCATTACATTCCCACAAATGGTCCAAGTTCAACCCCTCCCTTATTTGGTGCCAATTTACTTTTGAACTTTAGTTGACTAGATTCGTGGTGCTGCAGCATAATGGATGCTCCTGATTCTTTGCACCTGACATTATTGCAAGGTTACCCAATCTTGACAATTTTAAGATAAGACCTTTATTCTCATTCTCTCTCTCTCTCTCTCTCTCTCCTTCCCTCCCTCCCTCCCCCCCCTCTCTCTATATATGCCTGTTAGGCTTTCTCTGAGTAGGAATCCTGCAATCCTAAGGCCGGAAGATGCTTTCATATGCATTTATATGTAGAACTGCCAAACGATCGCGTGGTGAGCGCACAAGACCTTCTATTTTCACAAGTTCAACTGGAACCGCTTTTAGCTGCCTTTCACTGCAGCCTGACACTGGAGTCTCTGTTTCGGGGACAAGGTGACCCCCTCACCTCTCGCTACTCAAACATGCAGTATAATAAAATAATTCAATTAGTCACCATCAAAAGGAAAGCTGAGATAATTCTCAGAGGCTGTCACTCCAAAACAAACCATGTCAAAACAGTCAGCCATGCTTTTATGGTGCCCCTCCGAGCCATGACTTGTGTGAACCTTCAGTCAATCTTGGTGCTGAGGAAAGGGAGAAAAATGGCACGTGGGAATCGTGGCGGAGCAAGGGAGGTGAAAAGTGAGTTGCAAAAAGCTTTAATTATAAAACAAATCAGGCGGAGATGGCCCCAATAGTTACACTGAACCAATCAAGTAGCAAAACACTGTTTCCCCCACCACCTCTCTCTCTTTCTATATATATATATATATCAGAAACATTCGCATGAACAAAATACATTATTTGATCTGAAAACAAAAGACCTGCTAGTCCACAAATTAAATGATTTGAATCAAAGACGGGACAACTTTTCAAGTCATGTCTCTGCTGGGATGTAGAAGGGGGTTAGAGGGGAAGAAAAGTGTTAAGTTTTTAAAAGGCCTAATTAATGGGGGTTACATTATTTCCTCAATGCTCATTTCAACTTGTGAAACAGTAAGGTATTTCTGGACTATTCTACGAAACCCAGTGCTATTATTTACAGAGATTAGAAAAGGGAGATGAAAAGTCATCACCCAGTGCAGGGGTCTTCATACTTGGCAACTTTAAGACTTGTGGACTTCAACTCCCAGGATTCCTCAGTCAACTAGGGCTGGCTGAGGAATTCTGGGAGTTGAAGTCCACAAGTCTTAAAGTTGCCAAGTTTGAAGACCCCTGATCCAGTGGAATCACTTGAAGAAGAGATATTGTCTTATAATAAGCTACACAAAAGAATACAGTAGTCCCTGACCTACAACTACAACTGAGCCCCAACATTTCTGTTGCTAAGTGAGACAGTTGTCAGCTGAGTTTTTCCTCATTTTACAAGTGATGTTGGGCGGCGAACAATCATAAAACAATTAAAAAACCATTAACAACATAGTACCATAAGAAAGGCTGAACACCAAAGAATTGAGGCCTTTGAACTATGGTGCTGGAGAAGACTCCTGCGAGTCCCTTGGACTGCAAGGCGTTCAAAACAGTCAATCCTGGAGGAGATCAACCCCAACTGCTCTTTAGAAGGCCAGATCCTGAAGTTGAAACTCAAGTATTTTGGCCACCTAATGAGACGGAAGAACTCACTGGAGAAGGGCCTAATGCTGGGAAAGATTGAGGGCAATAGAAGAAGGGATGACAGAGAATGAGATGGCTGGAGGGAGTCACTGAAGCAGTAGGTGTGAACTTAAATGGACTCCAGAAGATGGTAGAAGACCTGGAGGAACGTTGTCCATGGGGTCGCGATGGGTCGGATACGGCTTCGCAATTAACAACAACAAAACAAGCCTTCCATCCTTCCGAGGTAGGTAAAATGAGGACCCAGATTGTTGGGGGCAATGTAAAATATATATATATACATTGCTTACTGGTGTACACCACTTAGAGAGTGCTTGCACTTAAAGCGGTATATAAGTCTCATAAATAAATAAATAAATAAATAAACAGTACAAAGCTACGTATATGTGGCAGTTGAGGAAAAATAGCCATCATAAATGTCAATATAGCCAGGAAATGGGCCCTTCACAAACTCAGGGCCCCAGACCAGGACACATAATATAGTCTCCAAGGCCTGATGAAAGACCAGCAAAGTTGGGATCATCCTGATCTCTGAGGGAAAATGTGGCGGAAAGCAGGCAGCAGCGAAGGCACTTCTAGTCCTGTCCAGCCGACATTCCTTGGCTGACAATCCCATAGCATGCCCAACCTGTCAGACCAAATTCGACAGGTAGCAACCATTGGGAGAAGACAATCCCTCAGGTAACCCAATCCCACTTCAACATTTCAAGTTTCAACATTTCAACATTTCATGTTGTCTTCCGTCTGGCTTTCAGTTCTGTGGGGCAGCTCTGAAATTCGAGATCCTAAATCTAATTCTCCAATAGGAGCTTTCCTCTTCAGATGCCAAAGTGGATTACTTCAAAACATGGCCAACATTTTTGCTGTATTCGGAAGGCTTCCTGTTTATAAAACTGAGGTTGCCTCGGACTTCAGTTCATGCTAAAACACCCTCTTATTGCAGCTTTTTTCACCACACTTCAAATTAAGTGCTGCTTCTTGGTCTATTTAGTCCTGCTCAGGATTTGGGTTCTGAACTTTGAAGGCCACATAATTTAACAGCATGAGGGCCCAAACCCAATAGCTAAGTCATTCAAAGAAGAGAGAAAAAGACCTCAAAAACACCGTGAGGCAAAACAAGAAGCCATGGATTGAATTAGACCAGAAGTTGTGGGTGCTCCATCATAGGACGTTTTTAAGAAGAGATCGGACGAACATCTGTCTGAAATAGTATAGGGTCTTTTGCCTGAGCATGGTGTTGGACTAGATGACCTCCAAGGTCCCTCCCAACTCTGTTATTCCGTTATTCTAGTCTGAGAGTAGTATGTGCTGAATTACATGCTTCGCAGGAGAGAATTTTAATTCATGGGCATGCCATCCTTCAGTCAACAAAAGGAAAAAGATCTGCTTTCCCCATCCCATCCCACTCACAAATTAACTAGGGACAACCCACCTCCCTTTGGCAAAATCCATTTAGCAATTTCAAAAAGGGGAAGCACAATGGTTTCAGATTTGCCCGTTAATCATGGCTAACCGCACAGAACAGAGTCAGTTTTAAAGCATGTTGGGACTCTTCATGATTCAACTGTTTGGTTGTGCCCACCTCCACAGGAGAGAACGTCAATTCTGAAAATATTTGTGACACTGTTTTGGACCATGACGTCCAATGATGAATCAAAGAGCTGGGCACCACCACAAAATAAGTCCAGGGATTTTGTTACAGCATGGAGCTGAATGTCCTGGATGAGAAGCAAAACAACTGATTAGACTTGATGAAAAATTTTTGGGTTCTCCCAAAGCTCCTCTGAAGCTTCTCTCACCTAATGTCATCTTGACATGTCACTTTAGCTGTATTTTGGTGACATATTTAGTTCTATATTTCAGCTACCCTCTTGGCACTCATGTCACAACTTGGCAACATACAAAACTCTACTTCTTCTAAGTTTGCAGCAGCATAGTGATCCTGTAAGGTGGTTTAGCTGAGAGAGGGTGACTCTCCCAAAATCACCTGGTATAGAGAGCCATTACTTTGGAGAAACTACAGGTAGTCTTCAACTTACGACCACAATTGAGCCCAAAATTTCTGTTGCTAAGTGAGACATTTGTTAAGTCAGTCCCCCCCATATTCTTGCCATAGTTAATAAGTGAATCACTGCCGTTGTTAAGTTAGTAATATGGTTATTACGGGAATCTGGCTTCCCCCTTGACTTTGCTTGTCAGAAGATTGCAAAAGGTGTGTCAACGCTGCTAACATCGGATGTTCTTGCTTTGACAATATATGAAGATGCAGCCAATTTCCCCTTAACGTGTGTTACTTTTAAAGTTAGAATTAAATGATACGGGGGGGGGGGGAGGAAGAATGTGTATGGGAATTAGTTAGACATAACCACATCGTAGTAGAGTGTTTTTTTTAAGGTTGTTTGAAATAAGAGATGATAAGAAATGGCGGGTTGAAGAACTGGAGGGAAGGTCTGCATTTCAAACTAATTGGAGAATGTGATTTATGACTGTTAATTAGAGGAGGGAATTGTGCTTTGATACTATGTGTTTAGGGGAGGAGAATTCAGATTTCGGCTTCGATCATGTACGTGCCGATGCCAAGCAACTTGAATAAAGATTCTTTAAGGTAAACAATGCCTCGAAATTCTTTGAAGAGTTTCATCTGTCGGAACCATGACAAGGTGATTATGTGGCCCTGGAACACTGCAATCATCATAACTATGATCCAGTTGCCAAGCATCGGAATTTCGATCACCTGACCATGGGGATGCTGCAACGGTCGTAAGTGTAAGAAATAGTCATATGTCATTTTTTTCAGTGCCATTGTAACTTCAGATGGTCACTAACCGAACAATTGCAAGTCGAGGACTATCTGTATTCCGAGGCAATTGATAGTCTGATAGTCTATATTCAGCGACCTCAAAACATGCCACTGCATATGTGTCTCTGAATACAGATAGTATTCAGAGTATCTGTATTCAGGCTATCTGTATTCAGAGGCACATGTGCAATGTCATGTTTTGAGGCCGCTGAAAATCAATGGCATGGTTTTCGCCACACTGTGATGGAAGGACATAACACAAGTTGTAATCTGTAGGCGATGGGTATATTTTTAAAGTGGCAACTTCCCTCCTGAGCAAAATTAAGGAATAAAGAGGAAATGCTGGTCTCCATCTATAGACATGACATGACTGCCCAGTTTTCATATTCTGACTTGCTATGTCCTTGTTGGCTATCAAAAGATTCTCCATCGCTGGTGGACCTCCAGATTTGAAAGAAGCTTGGCCTTCCTCATTTCCCTCGCAGGACTCCACAGCCAACACGAAAGCAGGCAAAAATGCTCTATTATTAGACTGAACCATATGGAAGGTGTCTTTCGAACGACATGGACTGCCATCCGGATGTCTCATCCACAGTCATTTTTTTTTCTTTCCAGCAGCACCGATTTGGGATTCGGTTGAATTCACTGGATGTACACAGAAGTATTTCAGATTAACTGGATGATAGATCAAAGTTTAAATGCATCCTCCCCTCTTCCCTGCTACCTCCCAGCCCACACACATACTTCCAGTCCAGGCCAATAATATTCTGCCACAGGACTGGGCCAAGTGGGAGCTGCCCTGACAATTGGAACGCTCCTATTTAGACGTCCTTTTGGCTGGTGCATTTGGCAAAATCCTGGAGAGTGTGTGAACTCAGTAAGGGCAGAGTTTGCCAAAATGTAGACCTTCCCAACTGCATAATTCAAGGCTCAATTTTCATTTCGGCTTCTTTCGGCTACAAGATTGAACTCTTTTCTTACGCTGCGCCGTCCCAAAGATAGGCGCACATGCCATTCATATTTGTTTGCTCTGTGAGCATTTTTGTTCACACTTATGGGGATACATGCCAGCCTGGCGTGCCAAGAAGCTCCCCAACCTCACGGTCTGTTCTGCTTGATGCCAGATATACTGAGAAACCAAGCTAAGAAGATGGAAGGAAGTGATTTATGGAGAAACCCTAAAGATTCTGCAAAAACCTGACTTCTAATCTGCACAAACAGAACTGTGTTAGGCTTAAGCAATTGTTGCCTTGTGATCATGTTAAGGCTCAGCAAATGCAACAGAAATCCTGAAGATATCTGGAGGGTATGTCATGCCACCTAGTCAACATGTCTGAAAGCCTTAGCTTCTTTTGTTTTCTAATCAGGAGTGGGTACGACATGGGGTGGAATGAAAAACGGAATCAGCCTAGAATCCCTATGTAGCCACAAGCGAACTAAGATACAGCCCTGCTTGTATTTAACCCCAAGCAGGTGTTAACCATTAGTTGAGAAGATTCTTGTGCATAGGCATGTTTAGCAATAGATCAGCCGAATTGTACCTTAAGGTGTGGACGGTGGACCACATTTGATAGTTAAATAGCAGTACGACACATTTGGTAGTAATATATACAAGGTGGTAGTATACACAAAGAGTCCTGGACTTACAACCATTTGTTTAGCAACTGTTCGAAGTTACAACTGTACTGCAAAAAAGTGAAGTAAGCAGTGGGGTATCACAAGGTTCCATCTTAGAGCCAGTACTCTTCAATATCTTCATAAATGAATTTGATAACTTTGATCATCACATTTGCAGATGACACTAAACTGGCAGGAATAGCCAACACTCCAGAAGACAAGCTCAGGTTCCAAAAAGATGTCGACAGACTTGAACAATGGGCCCTATCCAAAACATGAAATTTAATATGGGGAGAAGCAAGGTTTTACACCTAGGCAGGAAAAACCAAAGGTACAAGTACAGATTAGGCGAAACCTGGCTCAAAAACAGTAACTGTGAGAGGGACCTTGGAGTCCTAGTGGACGATCATTTAAACATGAGCCAGCAGTGTTTGACAGCAGCCAAAAAAGCTAATACAATCCTTGGTTGCATAAACAGAGACATAGAATCAAAATCACATGAAGTATTAGTACTGCTTTATAAAGGCTTAGTAATGCCACAGCTGGAATACTGCATCCAGTTTTGGTCACCACATTACAAAAAAGATGTTGAGATTTTGGAAAAAGTGCAAAGAAGAGCAACTAAGGTGATTAAAGGGCTGGAGACAAAAATATATGAAGAACAGTTGCAGGAATTGAGTATGGCTAGTATAGAGAAAAGAAGGACTGGTGGGGACATGATAGCTACTCCAGGATTTGAGGAGCTGCCACAAAGAAGAGGGGGTCAAGATATTTTCCAAAGCAACAGAAGGCAAGGAAAGAAACAATGGTTGGAAACTAATCAAGGAGAGAAACAACCTGCAATTAAGGAGAAACTTCCTTAACAGTGAGAACAATTAACCAGTGGAACAGCTTCATCACTGGAAGTTTTTAAGAAGAGACTGGACAGCCACCTGTCTGAAATGATATAGGGTCTCCTGCCTGAGCAGGGGGTTGGACTAGAAGACCTCAAATGTCCCTTCCAGCTCTATTCTGATTAACCGGTGCTTGCACTTATGGATGTCACAGCATCCTCACAATCACATGATCAAAATGTGATTGTTTACAACAGGCATGTATTTACAATGCTTGCAGCATCCCAGGTTCATGTGATCACTATTTGGGAGTCTCCCAGCCAGCTTCCAACAAGCAAAGTTAATAGGGAAGCCAGCTTTATTTAACAAACACATGATTCATTTAACAACTGCAGTGATTACTTAAAACCATAGCAAATAAAGGTTGTGAAATCGGGCACAACTCACTTAACAACCACCTTGCTTAGCAACAAAAATTCTGGTCTTCATTGTGGCCGTAATTCGAGAAATACCGATATATGCTTGTGGACTGGAATCTCATGCCAGCATCATGTAGGCTCAACAAATAACTACCATTAGACTGCCATCTTTTGTCTCCAATTGTTGCATCAATAACAAATGTTCCCCCAGAGAGGATCAGTTGTTGTGTTGCACTTGCAGTTCACAGGGTTGTTCAAGTTAGGCACAAAAAATGATAAAACGCTTTCCACTGTTGACTCAGTTATTATCAATGTCTCTTTTGGCAGCCTTGTTTTATTGTTTTCTACTGTACTAATGAACAGGGAAACAGCAACAAAGAAGGACTTTAACCTTTTGATTATATAAACTCCCCAGACCACCAAAGCAGAGGAAAGATTATTTTTTAATGTAACTAAGATTTATCAGCCAGGGGATTTTTTTTTTTTTTTGTATTGAAGTTGAAAAAACAATGCCTTCTCCAGACCTTCAAACTCACCCTTACTTATCCAGAATCTCTAACAGTCATACACACACACACACACACACACACACACACTTCCCAAATTTATTTTTAGGCCCATTTGGGCTGAATTTTACAGCAATTCCGTTTTAAAGTATTATCTAACCCCCTCACTGAATACGATAGTAAGCTTTTAAGAGGTGTCTTTACAGAATTCCCTAACCCAGTGGTGGCAAACCTATGGCATACGTGCCAGAGGCGGCACTCAGAGCCCTCTCTGTTGGCACGCGTGCCACTGCCACCAGCAGCAGATCCATCAGGCCGCCACCACTGCCTGGAGCAGGAGCCCCACCCAGCACAAAGGAGGTGAAGCAGCCAACTAGCAAACTCAAGCAGAGGTGGTAGAGCAGAGGTCACCGACCATTGTCGATTGGTGGACTGGAAGAAAAGGGAGGGGGAAGCATTTTACATGTGTGCGTGTGCACACGGGGCCGCCAGCACGCATGCGCTGCAAATGGGGCGGGGCTAGTGCCTGCGTGATACTCACTAGCCCTGCCCCGTTCTTGCATGGTGCAGCGCCTTGTATCTGCACCCTGTGGTATGGTGGCGGTCGTTTTGCGCCTTGCAACATGGTGACCCATTTTTGCGTCCCCGGTTTTTGCATGCCAGAGGCAGCACTCAGAGGCACCTCCCTGCCCCCCCCCGAGGGCACCACAATGCTGATGCGGCCCTGGCACTTTGTGATAAATAAGTGGGTTTTGGGTTGCGGTTTGGGCACTCGGTCTCTAAAAGGTTCGCCATCACTGCCTTAACCCATAAAGAGAAGCAAAGCTGCAATAAATACAGAGAGAATGAATCCATAATCCGTATAACTAGAGTTTGTAGCTGGTTTCTAGAACCTCGCTCTTTATAAGTGGGGGGAGGGACTGGGAAGTTCAGAGGTGGGAATTTCAAATGGTAGCTAGGTTTTATCCTCTACACCACTCCAGAGGGGAGCTCGATGGCTCTATGGTTAACAAGTTGAGCTTGTCGAATGGAAAGCTAATAACCCGAGTTTGAGACCCGAGCGCTGGGCGATGGGTGAGCTCCTGTTCCTTGCCCCAGCTCCTGCCAACCTAGGGCTGTCCAATCTCTTCTTAAAAATCTGCAGTGCTTGAAAGCACCCCCAGAGGGAGAAGTGATTGGGAAAATACTGGAATGTGCAGAAATGAATAGACTAACAATGACAATTAAAGATAAGACAGAGTCAGACTACTATGAAATCTGGGGAACTTTTTATGATTGACTGAAAAGAGAATATGGTTAAAAGATAATTAACATCAATTTAGATGGAAGAAGAAGGAGCAGATAAGGAGGGAGACCCAGGTGACACAGTATTGAATAACTGGAGGTTGTATAAATGTTTATAGAAGTATATACCAAGAAGGTTAGATAAAAAGAAGTATTAATCTTATTGTATATAATACAGGTAGAGAAATTTGGAGAGAGGAGTTGCTCGGACATTACCCCTGAATTGTATCTGAAGAGGGATGAGAGGGAAGAAAGGAGAGGAGAGAGAAAAGAGTAAAGGAGGGGAGAAGGAAGTAGGAAGGTTGGAGGAGAAGAGGAGAAGTGGGGAGAAAGGGGAGGAGAGCGGTGAAGGAAAGAGAAGAGGAGAGGAAGAAGAGGGAAGTAGGGAAGAGAAGAAAGGGAGAAAGAAGGTAGAGAAGAAGGAGTGTGGATATGGTGAAAGGGGAAATGGGCGAGCAACACCAAAAGTCATGTGTATGTATTTATTGCATTTTATTAAAAGTATCTTATAAATGAATGTTAAAAGAATGTATGTTAACGTCTGATAAATATTACTGTATATGTATGGGGGAGAGTTTGGAAAAATAAAAAATTATTAAAAAAACAAAACCTGCAGTGCTGGAGTACCCACAAACCTCCGGAGGCATTAACCTGTCTTACAGATGCAAGGATGCAGGTTTAACAGATATTTTTGGTGTGAAATCACAGCTCTCAGGGTAATTCCAATAAGACGTATTTTCTTTCAGATGGGATAATACGAGCTCTGTTGCATTACATTGTTAGGTGTGTAATACGTTTCTTTTGTCTATAGATATTTGAATTGTTTTTACGTTGTTCTATGTTTCTGGCAAGTTTTTATGTCTTTTGAGAAAGGGGGTGATATAAATTAGATAAATAGATAGAAAGACGGATAAATGAATACATAGATCAGACACGTCAAACACAAGGCCCGGGAGCAGGATGCGGCCCGCGAAGTGGTTTCTAAATAAAGTTTAGCAATGAGAAATATTAGTCAGGGTTTTCCTAAAAGGTTGCCAGGTATTCCTGCCTCTGCTACATAGGGCCAACTTTTGAAAGAAGAGCAGCGCGAGATCATGGCTGATAAAAGAGGTTGGATAGTGGAGAGTGATGCCTTTGGATATTAAAAAGGAGAATCTACAACAGACATATCAAACACAAAACCCGGGGCCCGGATACGGCCTGCGAAGTGGTTTCATGTGGCCCACGAAGCCATCCTGGAAACAGTGAGGGAATGGCCCCTGTTGCCTTGGCTCTGGCCCAGGCCGGCCAGGAGCCAATGTACAATTTTGTGGTGGCCATCTAGGCTGAACTGCATTCAATCTTAGCTCTACAAGGCCGTCTGGAAACAGCAAGGAACCAACCCCTTGCCGCAATGGCCCCGCCCCCCCCGGATGCATGCTGAGGAGGTGTCACCCTTTATGAGGAATGAAGAAATGCACCATCGCCTGGAAGTGGCCAGCAAATGGCCCTCACCTACTTCACATATCCGGCTTAATGGGCTCTGCCCGGTCCCACCCCTTTCTGCCAGAGACCCTCAGATCTGTCCCACTCCTGCTCAGGCCCCCACAGGCACCCTTGACATGAATGATGTAGAGCTGGTCACGCCCACCTAGTAGACCACACCCATTCTATCCACGCCCACCCAATAGGCTGCACCCACCCTGGCCATACCCACCTGGCCCCCCCGAGGGCAACCGCAATGCTGATGCGGCCCTCAATGAAATTGAGTTTGACACCCCTGACATAGATAGATAGATAGATAAGATAGATAGATAGATGGATGGATGGATGGATGGATGGATGGATGGATGGATGGATGGATAGATAGATAGATAGATAGATAGATAGATAGATAGATAGATAGATAGATAGATAGATAGATAATCACAGCTGCATATACTGTACATTCAAGCCCAATTAGGATCCATGATAGTTGAATGCAATTAATATTCTCCCTAATACTGTTATCTTCTTAAAGCAGGGCTCTTCAAACTTGGCCCTTTTATGACTTGTGGACTTCAACTCCCAGAATTCCTCAGCCAGGCACGTGTGCCTGGCTGAGGAATTCTGGGAGTTGAAGTCCACAAGTCATAAAAGGGCCAAGTTTGAAAAGCCCTGTCTTAAAGCTTAATTTGTAGAATGGATCCACCTTGTTTCCTTCCTCTTGTTCAGATGCCAAAGGAAGGAAAACCTTCGACATCGAAGGGTTAACATTTCAATGAGAAGCCAAAAAGAGCGAAGAAAATTGCAGCCCACACAGGATAGGGAGTCCTCACTTTCATGTAAACAGGAGGTCAAGACCCAGGCTGTGCTTCGCTGGCAATTGTTTACTAAACAATAGAGTGACTCAGTTACTTAGCCATACTGCACATGTCAGACCTGGCTCGACATCCATTCTATCACCCGCATGGCTTCTCTGGAACATGTTACAGAAATGGCACATTTTATTTTTCTCAAGGCCTTTAGGGCAACACATTGTAATCCACCCCTCTCCACCCCCTCTTCCTCCCTTCTCAGTGCCTGATGGATTTGGCTTGGATCATTTAGGACAGAGTTCCCCAATCTTCCCGGCTTGACAGCCCGGGAAAACGGAGGTGCAGGGAAATGTGCACGCATGCAGCCCACGCATGCATGCACAAATGGGCATGTGCACAGTGGCACTAACGCATGTATATACACAAGCAGGATGCAAGCACCCATGGCAGCACGCTGGCGCCCGAGCGAACGGGCTGCTGCGGCCTGCATGCATGCGCAAATGCGCTGTTAGTGCCCACGTATTGCTGGTGGCATGCATGCATGCGTAAACGGGGCTGCTAGTGCCCATGCAGCAGCACTACTGCAAGTGGGGAGGCTCGTCAGCTATTCCCACGACCCGGTGGCCAAGAGGCCATGGCCTGGTACCGGGCCACGGACCATAGGTTGGGGACCCTTGATTTAGGAAATTCAAGACTGTTTTGCTTGGGTGATACCAAACTCTTTCAATTCTGTTGCCACGATTAGCTGATTGTCTCTGGAAATTGACCTTTCTACGTTGAGATCCTCATTAAAAAAAAAAATTCTTTGTTCCTTACGCATGCCTTGCTGGCTTACAACAGACACCTGTAACTACTTGTGAGACTTCCTGTGAATGTGGAAAGCATCAACAAATGCTGTACAACGGAAGCATGTGGAATTAAGTTTGTGAGTAAACTACACAGGCTTTTTTGGTTGATTGATGTGAACATGCACAAGTTTTACTCTGGAAAGGTAAAATCAAATCCCTTCTACACAACCAGTAGTTCCAAAATTAAGTTGTGGGTGCCCCAACACTGGAAATTTTAAAGAAGAGATTGGACAACCATTTGTCTGAAATGGTATAGGGCAGGGGTAGGCAACCTTGGCTCTTTTATGGCTTGTGGACTTCAATTCCCAGAATTCCTGAGCCAGCATGGCTCAGCATGGAAACCTCTCCCTTTCCCCTCAGCATGGCTGGCTCAGGAATTCTGGGAATTGAAGTCCACGAGCCATAAAAGAGCCAAGGTTGCCTACCCCTGGTATAGGGATTCCTATCTGAAGAGGGGATTGGACTAGAAGACCTCCAAGGTCCCTTCCAACTCTGTTATTCTGTTATAGATCCCCCACACTGGAGACCAAGACTCCAACTGTTTGATCCTGATAGATGAGAACATCGGGATTTGTAGTCTCGACGTATTTGGAGTGCATGAAGCATGGAAGATTGACAGAAGAGCTTCTCCAAAAGCAACAGATAATATTGTCATTGTACCATCTGAATCTGAAAGATAGAGGGGCCCATGAATGATATCTAAATATATGACCTCTATGATCAAAGACCTGGAGGCTAAAACATATGAAGAACGGTTGCAGAACTTGGGTTTGGATAGTCTAAAGAAAAGAAGAAATAGGGGAGACATGATAGCAGTGTTCCAGTATCGGATGCAGAGAGGGTCAGGTTGTTCACCAGAGCACCAGAGGGAAGGAAGAGAAACAATGGTTGGAAACTGATCAAGGAGAGAAGCAACCTGGAATTAAGGAGAAACTTCCTGACAGTGAGGACAATCAACCAGTGGAACAGCTTTGCCTTCAAAAATCATGGGCGCTCCATCACTGGAGGTTTTTAAGGACAGTCATCTGCCTGAGATGGTATAGGTTCTGCTGCTTGAGCGGGGGGCTGGACTAGAAAACCTCCAAGGTCATGTCCAGCTCTATTCTATTCTATTCTATTCTATTCTATTCTATTCTATTCTATTCTATTCTATTCTATTCTATTCTATTCTATATTCCATTCCATTCCATTCCATTCCATTCTATATTCCATTCCATTCCATTCTATTCCATTCCATTCTATTCTATCCTATATTCCATTCCATTCCATTCCATTCCATTCCATTCCATTCCCATTCTATTCTATTCTATTCTATTCTATTCTATTCTATTCTATTCTATATTCCATTCCATTCCATTCTATATTCTATTCTATTCTATTCTATTCTATTCTATTCTATTCTATTCTATTCTATTCTATTCTATTCTATATACCACAGATCTTGATTTCTCGTGTTTGCACCCACAGCATAAAACTTTGAACAAATAACATACAAAAAGAAGATGGACAGGTATTACGAAATTTAAAGACTATTGTTGCATCTTCAGCGAGAATGAACGCTAGCAAGTGCATGTTCTCTGTCCTGATTCCCTACTGCATTACGTTGCTTAGTGGCAAAGTCTGATACGCTCTTAAGTCAGTCCAAGGTGTGATTCGTTGTTGACCTGCCAAAATATCTGTCTGAACGCACAGACTTTTTAAATATACCATTTTAGAGTTCAGAAAAAAGCATAGGAATTTTGGGAAGTCTAGTATTGGGCTTAATTACACACTCCTACTCCTGGCACATTTCTGAACAAGGATGCTAGATGTCGCCTGCCATTCAACTATTTCCAACTGACGGCAGACGGTGACAGACTGACAGCTTGTGAAATGGGTGCCAAGCCCTCCTTTCACAGCACCAATTTCTAATCTATTGCCCTAGATGGCATAACAAGAATGTTCCGAGAGGGGAGAATAGAGTAACGCTGCTTTGAAGGTAAGAAGTTGCATATCAGAAGAGAGGAAAATCAGTGACACCCTAAAAACATTAATAACTGGTTAGCCATAGGGCAGCTCTACGGTAAGGTATTTTATGGCACCACCACAAATGTTATCAACGCCATCCCCGTAAGGAGCTGTTGCTACAGGTCAACCCATGCAAAAAAAATCACCTAAATGTGTTACAGAATAACAGAGATAGAAGGGACTGTGGAGGTCTTCTAGTCCAGCCCGCTGCTCAGGGAGGAAACCCTATACCAGACATGTCAAACACAAGGCCCAGATGAGGCCCGCGAAGTGGTTTCATGTGGCCCGCGAAGCCATCCTGGAAACAGTGAGGGAACGGCCCCCTCTGCCTTGGCCCTGGTCCAGGCCGGCTGGGAGCCAATGTACAATTTTGTGGTGGCCATCTATGCTGAAACGCATTCAGTCTTAGCTCCATTAACCCCCCCCCCCCCGCATAGCCTGAGAGGAACAGTGAGGCTCCTCCAGTGGACCATGCCTTGGCACTTGCCCCGGTCCCACCCTCAGATCTGTCCCACTCCTGCCCAGGCCTCCACAGGCACCCTTGACGTGAACGGTGTAGAGCTGGCCACGCCCACCCAGTAGGCCGCACCCACCCGGCCCCCTGAGGGCAACCGCAATGGTGATGCGGCCCTCAATGAAATTGAGTTTGACACTCCTGCCCTGTACCATTTCAGACAAATGGTTGTCCAATCTCCTCATAAAAACCTCCAGTGTTGGAGCACCCACAACTTCTGGAGGCAAGTCATTCATTTATTAATTGTTCTAACTGTCAGGAAATTTCTCCTTAGTTCCAGATTGGTTCTCTCCTTGATTAGTTTCCATCCCATTAGCTTCTTGTCCTATCTTCGGATGCTTTGGAGAATAGGTTGATTCCCCCCCCCCTTCATTGTGGCAACCCCTTAGATATTGGAACCCTGCTATCATGTCACCCCTAGTCCTTCATTTTATTAAACTAGACATACCCAATTCCTGCAACCGTTCTTTGTATTTTTATCCTCCGGTCTCCTAATCATCTTTGTTGCTCTTCTCTGAACTCTGTACCCGTTCTAGATTTAGCAACTGAACAACAACAAGCTTACAGTAAATACTTAAAATAAATATTAGCCAATTGGGTAGATGCATTTTAAATTCAGGGGGACACTCCTTGCTTAAATGTTGTGGTTGTTTGGAAACTGAGCAGCTCATAATGATGTGAAAATATTTAATGATCACTCTTCCGACCAGACCTGGATCATTAAAAACAAAAACGGGCTGAGTCTAGGGACAGGACCAGCTCCTGCGATGTTGAATGAGGCAGCCTCAAAACTCATGGAGAAACTTTCGGAACTCTAAATTCAAATTTCACGGGTCCCACTTGTTTATTAGAAAACCATTTTGGTACAGTGATCGAGGCATCAGGCTAGGAACTGGGAAACTGTGAGTTCTAGTTCCGCTTTAGACATAAATCCAGCTTGGTGACCTTGGGCCAGTCCTTCTCTCTCGGCCCTAGAAAAGAAGTAACGGCAAACCGCGTCTGAAAAATCTTGCCAAGTAAGCTGCAGAGAATTAGCCAGGAGCCAAAAATGGACTCAAAAAAACCAAACCAAAACGAAACAAAAATCCACTCACTCTGATGCATGTATCCTAATCAGACACAGGTAGTCCTCGTTTAATGATTGCCCTGTTTAGCGAATGTTTGAAGTTAAGGTGGCACTGAACAAGTAACTTTCTGATTGGTCCATCATAAAGACTGTTGGTCTTGTGATTGCCATTTGCACAGTTCACAATTGGCTTCCAACCAGCAGAGTCAACAGAGAAAGCGTCAATTAAACGGCCACTAGTGGTCACAGTAATGTCTCGCTTAACCACTCATGGTGACTCGACCAAATGGGAAGTGACAGTACAAGTTCACTATGGTCACATTATGATGTTTTGCTTAGCAACCCAATTGCTTAGTGACAGAGTTGCTGGTCCCAACTGTAGTTGTTAAGCAAGGACTACCTATAATCAGTGAGAGTAGTTGCTCCCAATTTAAATGCAACTTTGTTCACTGCGACTTGTGAATTTTCCACAGGAGGAACTTGATTGGGACATGCTGTATGAATGCACTCATTTTTATTGTTATATTTATTGTTTTAATTTTGTACGCCACCCTGAGTCCCTAGGGATTGGGCGGCATATAAATTTTATTAATAAATAAATGTTTTAATTACAGTAAGCCCATGCTGATGGTCACCCACCTTTTTTTAGGTTTTTAAAATGCCAAGGCCATTCAGATGTTACAATAATTCTGGATAAAAATATCTACATCAGCAGGGAGTTTTAAGCAGCCACTGTAACGTCCTTTTTTTTTTCCCCCTCTAAAAATGCCTCTGATGGTGGAAGGAAAAAAAACCAGTTCTCTTCCTTCTGCTTCTCCATCAATTTCTTCTATGTAATTTCCGTCTCAGATTTTTCTTATTGTTTAAAAAGTGTTATTAGTGCCCCAGAGAGCCTAATAAAGTGATGGCGAACCTTTTAGAGACCGAGTGCCCCAAAACAAGCCCCGCCCCCACCCTGCCCGCTCTGCCCCCACCTCGCCCTGATCCCGCCCCTGGCCCCGCCTCCCAGTAGAGCCACCCACCGCCTCCACAGCCTGCCACAGATCGCCCAGGCGGCCCAGCAGCGCCATGGCAGCCACACCCTCTGCCTGCACCCCACAGAATCAACTGCGCATGACAGGGCACGAGGGCGGAGTCTTGTCCCCACTGCCCGGCTGCCATGTTCTTGGCTGCACTGCTCCGCATGGGCCATGCTCGGGGGCGACTTTCCTCTGGGGGGGGCTGCTGGTGAGGTGGGGGCCGTGGGGGGAGGCAGGGCTGGGGCACTGGCCTAAATAAACAAGCAGAGAAATGCACAAATATAAATGTGGAGACCCCTCCATTTTTCATACATATATTCAAATCCTCAGTCCCTACCATGCGCGTGGGCACTTACTAGCTTTGAGCAATGGCACTGTGACAAATATAGCAAAATCAAAATGCAAGCTAACGTGAATAGGAGGGAGGGAGAGAAAAAAATCTTCCACTGACCATCTGTGAAAACAAGGCATGTAGCCATCAAACGCAGAGGTCGTAAATATGCACAAATGCTAAAAACCAAATGGCATAAAGGAAAGAAAAATAAAACCAAAAGCAACACAAAAGCGAGTAAGATTTAAGCTCAAAACAAATCAAAATGTTTAGAGCTGATGAAAAAACAACCTTGATCTTGGTACTGTATCAACTTGACATCTATTTTCATTTTGTCTACCCACGTCCTTTTTTTTCTTCTTCTCCTACTTCTTTTTCTTTTCTTTTTTTTTAGGGAAAAGGCTACAACACAATGAAAGATGAGGGAAGATCAAAACCATACAGCAGCTCTTCAAATAAACGACTCCGTTCATGTTAACAAAGCCATGAAAACTGCTGATTGGACCTGCTGAAGAGCTGACATTCAGTGTGATGGATGGGTGATGATATAATACTCAACCTTCCTGTTGACATGTTGTTGTTACAAGCTGTCTGCCACCATTGATAGCATGAACGTAAAGCAGATCATACACTTTGCCACCATCCTCTCTACCCAACTGCAGATCCCACTGCCAGTTCCGACATGACGTGCCAACACAATATCTCAGGGTACGAAGACATTCCTGTGGATGGATCACCAAAGTTTCTCTCCCCCCCAAAAAAGTTTAAAAGGCAAAGATGAATGTTTTATTGTTAGGATTTTGAAGAAAGCTTAAGGAACAGGAATAAGAATAGCAGGAATTCCTTTTAGCCAGGGGAGAAAAATCGCAGCATGGTGCTAAAGAGAGAACTCCTGAGAATGAAATCTTTAAGAGGATTTAAGAGAGAAAGAAAGAGAGAAAGGCAAAGCATCAGCCGGCAAGACAAGAAACAATGGATGGAAACTAATCAAGGAGAGCATCAACCTAGAAATAAGGAGAAATTTCCTGACAGTCAGAACAATTAACCAGTGGAACGACTTGCCTCCAGAAGTTGCAGGTGCTCCAATACTGGAAGTTTTTAAGAAGAGATTGGACAACCATTTGTCTGAAATGGTATAGGGCAGTGGTTCTCAACCTTTCTAATGCCGCGACCCCATAATACAGTTCCCCATGTTGTGGTGACCCCCAACCACTTATACATCACCGGGTGCCAGGGGCGTGGCCAAAGAAAAGGAGGGAAAAAATGGCGGACAGCCTTGTTTGGCGACCCCCGTGAAATGGTCGTTCGACCCCAAATGGGATCCCGACCCACAGGTTGAGAACCACTGGTATAGGGCTTCCTGCCTGAGCAGGGGGTTGGACTAGATGACTTCCAAGGTCCCTTCCAACTCGGTTATTCTGTTATTATCCTGATCATAAAAATCAAACAGAACACAACTACTGATGGAGTGATCAACAGAACAGTCTAAATTAGAGGGAGTCACCGGTGGCCTTTACAAATTTGTCATCAAGAAAGTGAGCAGAGAAACGGGGTGGACTTTTTCTCAGCTGTTCTCCAGGGGAAGGAGAAAATCTCCCACAATTCTCTCAAGGGCAGGATTCCTAGCTAGCAAAGATAGTAGCATTCTTGCTGATAAAGGCCCATGGGATGAATTCTCTGTGATGTCTTCCCTTGGGATTTAATAGAAGTTTGGAAAGACCAGGAAGCTTCAGATGATTTAGAGAGATAATTGAATAATAAAAGACAGGGACATTCACGTAGACCCCTTGGGCTAAAGTAGTGGTTTTCAACCTTTTTAATGCCGTGACCCCCAACCGGTCGTAAGTCGAGGACTACTCAACTGGTGCAGCACTGTTTGCAGAATGGGACTTTTGGCGGGCTCAGCAGGGCAGAGACAGCTGGACAATTCCTATCGGCTTTTGAAAGCCAATAGAATTAGACTCTATTCAAGAGAGTCTATTCTATTGGCTTTCAAAAGCCAATAGAATAAAAGGGAGTAGCACAGCTAAGGAAAAGGGGGGAAAAAATGGCGGACTGCGTTGTTTGGCGACTCCCCGTGAAATGGTCGTTCGACCCCAAATGGGGTCCCGACCCACAGGTTGAGAACCACTGGGCTAAAGGATTACTAAATCAGAAAGCAGATTCTGGTTGATTTTTCTTAAAAGATATAACTTCCTAGCAGTAACAATTGTTCCCTTGTAGAACTAATTACCTGGCGAAACTATGAAGCCTCTTTCATTGAATGGGAAATCTCGTTGTTGAAAGCCATTTCCCAGAGATGCAGTAACTCGCTGTAGGATTCAGCGATCTCAGTGACTCCTTCCGACTTTACAATGCTATAATTCTAAGTAAGTATGACAAAAACTTCACTCTTTGTCCAGTGTGAAGTTTTTGCCACGCTTACTTGTGGCAAAGTGTGTGTATACACATTTTCTTGCCCTCTGCCTGAAATTGTGTGAGGCAAATGGTCCTCCATGCAATTCAGTAAAACATTGCAAGAAAGAGAGAGAGAGAGAGAGAGAGAGAGAGAGAGAGAGAGAGAGAGAGAGAGAGAAAGAAAGAAAAAGAAAAAGAAAAAGAAAGAAAGAAAGAAAGAAAGAAAGAAAGAAAGAAAGAAAGAAAGAAAGAAAGAAAGAAAGAAAGAAAGAAAGATTCTTCTCCTTGGCACAAATCTAATGCTTGAATGCAAATGCTCTTTGCCGAAGAAAATGTAAGTTCCATGCAAGAAAAATATTGTACAACCAGCATCCATTCGCGCAATTTAACACTTTTTGCCAGGCATATTGTATTCCACCTTTGGCAATCTTAGGAAGGGATTTGAGTTTTAAAATATCCTAGACCAATAGGCTTTGGAGATCAGACATTCTTGTAAAACCAGGGCTCTTAACTTGTTTCCCAAGGCTGAATTCCCTGTGCTCTGGGAAATTACACACTTAGCGCTGCTCATCCCCATCCATCAGGCAGCTGGAGAGGCATCAAAACATGATAGATGCGAAATTATCGCAGGACTGCCACCCGGCATTTGCAACTATCTCAAGAATTGAAATGCTTTTTTTACATTATTAAACATCTACATTAAGTCAGCATCGCTCACTGTCATTTTAAACTCAGCACACTATTTAAAGGGAAAGGAAAAGAGGAGGAATGCCAGGGTAGAAGGAAGCAAAAAGGCAATTTGGATTTTATTCCCCTGAAACTCCCAGGGAGAGGACCTGATTTTCCTTGCAATATTGGAATATTTATTATTAGGGAAATTAATCATACTTTTCTGGCACGTCACTCTGGTGTTGCCAAGCCTGTTAGCAGAACCATGTCTTCAGGGGCTTTTGAAAGATTGGGGGGGGGGGCAATCTTATTTCCACAGAGATGATGTTCCACAGGGAGGGAACCACCACGGAGAAGGCCCTCTTCTTGATACCACTAGATCAGGGGTAGGCAACCTTGGCTCTTTTATGATTTGTGGACTTCAACTCCCAGAATTCCTGAGCCAGCCATGCTGAGGGGAAAGGGAGAGGTTTCCATGCTGAACCATGCTGGCTCAAGAATTCTGGGAGTTGAAGTCCACGAGCCATAAAAGAGCCAAGGTTGCCTACCCCTGCAGTAGATGGACCTCCTTAAGAGAGCAGAACTGTAACATTCCCTGTCTCCCCATTCTGGTGTGTCAGGTAGATGTAACTGGGAAAACATGTTCCTTCAAATAACCTTGGCCTAAACCATGTAGGCCTTGCCTTTGAAGGCAACAACCAGCACCTGGAATTGCCCGTGGAATCAAAATGGCAGCCAATGCAGCTCTCACAAGAGAGTGTTAGCAATAATGTGATCTTTGTTCTCAATTTTCCACTATCAGATACAGGCACAATTCCTTTACAAACTAGATTCTTTGTTATTCTCAAGAAAACAGCAATGCACATTTTAAAAAAAAGAGAACAAATTAGAAATAGGCAAATAAGGGAGGGTCTTCACTTCTGTGGATCTGTTCTATGAGGGGAAGAAATACTCTTTTTACTCACTGTGAAAAGCAGAATGCAAGACTGTTAATAACATTCAAGATTACTTCCTGCAAAGTTGTCACAACTTAATTCCACTTCACCAGTTGCTGTTAATGGAGAGGTAGAAATATACTGGGGGATTTTTTTTTTTTCATGACCTAACTAAAGCCTACAATCCCAAGTATTACAGAGGAGTAAAAACTTAAATAATCAATTCTTTTTGAGACAAAAAAAATATTAATAAAACATCTCTACTTTGCTAAACTTGACATTCATAATGTGGTTTCTTTGGTTTTGACTTGGAAGTCTGAGAATGCTTTAGAAATCATGGTTTATGACAACACAACATACAAACCTAGTCAACTGAGTTTATACAATAAACCATGGTTAAAGCATTGCTGTTTTATCTTAGCCTATGAATATATAAGCACACAGGCAAATAGTTCAATCATCTCTTTTGAGGCAGTATTTGGAATTTACAGAAACACTTATATTTTGAATATCTGGAATATTTTTATCTGTTCCTTTTCTCAAAAGGAAAGATACAAGTAGTCCTCAACTTACGACCACACTTGAGCCCAACATTTCTGTTGCTAAGCGAGACATTTGTTAAGTGAGTTTTGCCCCATTTTACAACCTTTCTTACCAAAGTGAATTGATGCAGTTATTAAGTTAGGAACACGGTTGTTAAGTGAATCTGCCTTCCCCATTGACTTTGCTTGTCAGAAGGTCACAAAAAGAGATCACATGCAACCTGGGACACTGTAGCTGTCATAAATATGAGCCAGTTGTCAAGTGGCTGAATTTTGATCATGTGACCACAGGGATGCTGCAATGGTTGTAAGTGTGAAAAACGGTCATAAGTCACTTTTGTCAGTGCCGTTGTAACTTTGAACGGTCACTAAATGAACTGTTGTAAGTTAAGGATTACCTGTACTAATTCAAAAATGCAGCATGATTCCGTGCAAACATCATAAAGGATAAACAGAATTCGGAATTTAGCAGTGCAAAAGTCCTAACTGGGCCTTTATTTGTCAATTCTAGCTACTAGTCCTTATTGGTGACCTGAAGAAGGGCTGAAAAGGAAATCAAAATAAAAGAAGTCTCTACATTTTCTCATTAAATAATGAAATAATAGATAAATAATCTATGTGATGTCTTATCTGACTTTTAGGCTTATTAGGAAGCACAGCCTTGGGGAATTCTCCCAATAACTAAAGCTATACACACTAAAGTAAGAATAAGGATACACAGATTTCAGAATACAGTTTCCTAATGTGAATTTAAAAAAAAATATTTTTAAACATGCAAACTGCTTGATCTGCACAGCATTTTTCATCAGTCACTATGGAAAAGTAGATATTTTCAGCTTTAGAAAGGGTAAAGCAAAATATTTGTAACGTGCCCAAGCTGTATTACCTCTGGGTGTTAATGTGCACTATTGGAGGCAGAGTGGTTTTTTTAAAAAAGTTATTTTTGTTTAGATACAGCAAGTATCAAGTTATAATTAATTGGAGGTGACAACTATAAATACAATTGTGTCCCCAGGTTACCAAGAAACCAGAAAAACACAAGTCATTCACATGTTTCTTGCTTGGGCTGAATCTCTTCCAAGAAAAGTAGAGAGATTTTTTTTTAATGTCTTATTATGCCTTATCAATTAAAATACATTTAAGTCCAAGCTGTATTAATTATGCATGTGCATAAAATGACAAGACTTTCCTTTCTCCGGCAAATGATCACAAGGAACTAGCTCAAGTAAAGCTAAGCATAATTCTTCATTTCAGTTTTTGCAAAGGATCCGTGTTTTTGGGCTGATCACACAATTCTCACCAGATGACCTCACTGTTTTTTTTTCTCTACATAAGGTAGAAATGGAACCACTATAGTTGTTTCCAATGGAGCCAGGCGTAAGGTACTGGTTTGAGGTTGCTGGAAGCTCTCTGGTGCTGAGCTGATCCTTGTGGGCCTTGTTTACCAAACTGGGTAGGCCAGGGGTAGGCAACCTTGGCTCTTTTATGACTCATGGACTTCAACTCCCAGAATTCCTGAGCCAGCCTTGCTGAGGGGAAAGGGAGAGGTTTCCAAGCTGAGCCATGCTGGCTCAGGAATTCTGGGAGTTGAAGTCCACGAGTCATAAAAGAGCCAAGGTTGCCTATCCCTGGACTAGCCAAACCCAAGTCCCGCAGCCGTTCTTCGTATGTTTTAGCCTCCAGGCCTTTGATTATAGAGATTATAGATTTAGATATCATTCAGGGGCCTTCAACCTGTCCCTTGCCTAACAGAATTAGATGTGTCTTCAGAAGAGTGTTGATACTATCCAGTTGCTGCTTTGGAAACTTCTCTGGGGCTTTAGGAGACTTTCTCTCATCTTCATCACTTTTGCTATTCTTCTTCTTGTGGTTAAGTAATAATATAATAATAATAATAAAGTTGGAAGGGACCTTGGAGGTCATCTAGTCCAACCCCCTGCTCAGGCAGGAAACCCTATACCATTTCAGACAAATGGCTGTCCAGTCTCTTCTTAAAAACTTCCAGTGTTGGAGCATTCACCGCTTCTGGAGGCAGGTTGTTCCACTGGTTAATTGTTCTAGCAGTCAGGACATTTCTCCTTAGTTCTAGGTTGTTTCTCTCAATTAGTTTCCATCCGTTGCTTCTTGTCCTGCTTTGGAGAATAGCTTGACTGAGATATTGGAACACTGCTATCATGTCACCCCTCGTCCTTCTCTTCATTAGACTAGACATACCCAATTCCAGCAACCGTTCCTTATATACTTTAGCCTCCAGTCCCCTGGTCATCTTTGTTGCTCTTCTCTGTACTCTTTCTAGAGCAGTGGTTCTCAACCTGTGGGTCGGGACCCCATTTGGGGTCGAACGACCACTTCATGGGGGTCGCCAAACAATGCAGTCCGCCATTTTTTCCCCTTTTCCTTAGCTGTGCTACTCCCTTTTATTCTATTGGCTTTTGAAAGCCAATAGAATAGACTCTCTTGAATAGAATCTAATTCTATTGGCTTTCAAAAGCCAATAGGAATTGTCCAGGCTGTCTCTGCCCTGCTGAGCCCGCCAAAAGTCCCATTCTGCAAACGGTGCTGCACCAGTTGAGTAGTCCTCGACTTATGACCAGTTGAGTAATCCTCGATTTACGACCGGTTGGGGGTCACGGCATTAAAAAGGTTGAGAACCACTATTCTAGAGTCTCAACATCTCTTTTACATGGTGGTGACCAAAACTGGATGCAGTATTCCAACTGTTGCTAAGTTGTATCTGACTGTTCATAATCCCATGGACCGTAGCATGCAAGGCCCCCCTGTCCTCCACTGTTTCCTGGAGTTTGCCCAAACTCATGTACATTGCATTGATGATAACCTCTGCCCTTCTCCTTTTGCCTTCCATTTTTCCCAGCATCAGGGTCTTTTCCAAGGACTTTCTCTTCTCATTTGGTGGCCAAAGTATTTGAGCTTCAACTTCAGTCTCCATCCTTCCAAAGAACAGCCAGGGTTGGATTCTTTTAGGGTTGACTGATTTGACCCCCTTGCAGTCAAAGCGACTCTCAACACTCTTCTCCAACACCAGAATTTGAAAGCATCAGTTCTTTGGCGCTCAAGCTTCCTTACGATCCACTTCACAGCCATATATTACTACTGGGAAATTGACTGTTTAGTACTATTCTTTTTGCGGTAGCCTGAACCACTAGATCAGGTGTCTTCAAACTTGGCCCTCTTATGACTTGTGGATTTCAACTCCCAGAATTCCTCAGCCAGCATGCCTGGCTGAGGAATTCTGGGAGTTGAAGTCCATAAGTCACAAAAGGGCCAAGTTTGAAGACCTCTGCACTAGATCTTCTGAGCTTCTACAATCTGGAGATGCCTCTTTCTTTGCAGACACTAAGAGTCACCTTTTGGGGACCATGTTCTCCTGTCATTACACTCTTTTTTTTCTTTCTTCTACCCTAATTCAGGGAGCCAAGTGGGCCATTGTTTTCTGAGAGGCACCGAGGCTGAAGACAGCGGCCTGTTGCTTGCCTTCTCCTCCGAACTCTGCATTGTAAGTCCCACCAAGCTGGTGACTGGGAATGTACTAAGGCCAGGGATGACCATTTTAAAGGGAAAATGGTATGAAAATGGTCTTTTGGAGCTCTTTATTGCATCAAATAGATCAGAGGTCCCCAACCTTTTGGGTACCAGGGACTGGTACCATGGAGATTTTTCTGCAGACCGGAGGGGTGTGTGGGTTTGAATACTGCCTGCATCCCGAGGATGGAGTTTTTCTTGTTTGTGTGGCCCACTTGCTGGCATCCTGTGGACCGGTGCCGGTCCACGAACTCGGGGTTGGGGACCCCTGAAATAGATGACAAAGACTCCACTTCTCCACTGTCCAACAAAATGTGCAGGTCTCCTGAGATGCTTTGCAGATCTTAACCCCAAACTGCTTGGATGTTCCTGGCCCAGTGTTCAGGTAGTCCTCTCCTTAAAAATTATTCATTTAGTGACTGTTCCAAGTTACAACAGCACTGAAAAAAATCACCGGTTCCTACAGCGGTTCTTACACTTATGACTGTTACAGCATCCCATGCTCACGTGATCAAAATTCTGGCATTTGGCCATTGGCATGTATTTGTGAGAGTCGCATTGTCCCGGGGTCATGTGATCGCTGTTGGTGACCTTCTGACAAGCAAAGTCAAAGGGGGAAGCCAGGTTCGCTTAACAACCACATGATTCACTTAACAACCATGGTCACAAACTGGGGTGTGACACACTTACAACGGCCTTGCTTGGCAACAGAAATGTCAGACTCAATTGTGGTCATCACTCAAGGACTACCTGTAGTAGATCACAAAGCGAGAATTATTATTCTCTCTGTTGCTTTTGTGAACACACTGAGCGCTTCTGTGCCGGAGACAAATTCCTTGCGTGTCTAATTACACTTGGCCAAATAAAGTATTCAGGGCTCCCAAAAGTGCTTTTCAAAAGGCAATTGGACTTTCTTGGGGGTTTTTTCCCTTGAAAACATTTTGCTTCTCCCCTTCCAAGATGATGATGATGACGACGATGGTGATGATGATGAAGAAGAAGCTTCTTCAATTCTGGATGAGAAGCAAAACATTTTCAAGAAAAAAACAACAATCAAGAAAGTCCTGTTGCCGTTTGAAAAGCACCCTTGGGATAACTATGATCTGGATAATTGAAAACCTCCATATCACCTGATTCTCTCAGTACCGCCTTATGTTTAAGTATATTTTCCAATGTAGTATGGCCGTATTACTTTTATCCTTCTCATCTGTTCCACTATGTTGTCTTATGGGTGTCATTATTCTGATTATTATTACTTTGATATATATTTATTATTACTTTGTTTTGCATGTATCCTGAGAGTTTATGCACTAGAAACAAATTCCTTGTGTATCTAATCACAACTGGCCAATAAAGCTATTCTATTCTATTCTATTCTATTCTATTCTATTCTATTCTATTCTATTCTATTCTATTCTATTCTATTCTCCTAGAACTAAGGAGAAACTTCCTGACAGTGAGAACAATTAATCAGTGGAACAGCTTGCCTCCAGAAGCAGTAAATGCTCCAACACTGGAAGTTTTTAAGAAGAGACTGGACAGCCATTTGTCCAAAATGGTGTAGGGTTTCCTGCCCGAGCAGGGGGTTGGACTAGATGACCTCCAAGGTCCCTTCCAACTTTACTACTATTATTATTATTATTCTATTCTATTCTATTCTATTTCATTTCCTTTCCTTTCCTTTCCTTTCCTATCCTATCCTATCCTATCCTATGCTATCCATCTCCCCCAGTATTTTTGTTGGGGGGGTGGAAGCTGCCTCTTGGTTTTTCTCCTCTCTGCCAGAAAAGAGAGATTGCTGGCCGTCTCCCCGTGGAGGGGAAGGAATGGAAGGAAGGCGCAGAGGCACAGGGGCCTTGCCAATCAAAGAACGAGAGGCTAAAGTGAACACAGATGAGGGCCGCAGCTCCTGTTACTTAATCAAAAAGGCTGAAAACCGAATCACCGGGGCCAACACAAAGTCATGTGTTAGAACAACAGCTGATCTGTATTAAAGAAGATTAACTCGCCGTGCCACAGCGGAGGGCCCTGGATTATTTTATGTACTTCCCTTGCTATACAAGCCGTCAGCACAATTATTGCCCTGCGAAGTGAATGACTGATCTGTAACCACAGCTAAACAGCAGGCTGCTTAGCGGCCTGGCCTGCCTCAGGAAGATGGATTTTCATAGCATCAAAGCCCTTTTAATGGGCTCCCCTGTTCCCAGGCACAAGGTCCCGTTTTTTTTTTGCTGGCACGGGAACTCAGGATGAAGACTCCCTGTCCAAAAAGATTTGGCCAGTTGTCACTTGACAATTCCAACTAGCATGAGGGAGGAGTGTGTGTGTGGGGGGGGAAGGGAGACGGGACAAAGCAAAGGACAGATAGGTAGACTGGTCTCTGCTTTGGAGGATTAGAAAGAAAATAAAGGGAAGGGAGAGAGAGGGGGAGGGAGAAAGAGAGAGAGAGGGAGAGAGAGAGAGAGAAGTACAGACGTTTTTTGAATACAACCAACTGCTCCATCCACAACCGAATGCAATGCGCTTAACAAATAACAGCAATTTAGCTATGCTTGCGAGGAATAGCTTGAGTCACTTTGCATTAGCATCTAGCTGAGTGTTAAAGTCATTTCTACATGGGGAGCAGAAAAAAGGAATTTCAGCTCCGAGCAGCCTTTCAAGAATGCTTAAATATTTGAATATAAATTCCTTTGTGCTTGCCGTGATTTTGTCTTATATCTGACCCTCCACGTTCTCACCACACAATATTGCTTTGCTGCCTCCGTGTTGCTTTTCCGGGGCTTCTCAATGTTTACTCATCGTTCTCTTTCTGTGCCTATTCATCCCTCCCCCATCTCACTCCCCTTCCACATAACCTCTAAAATTGATCTTATGTAGCAGTAAGATATATATTATGACAAGCGTTTTTAATCTCCAGGGATCCTTTCAGGAAAATCTCCTGAAACTGTAGCAGTTTTTCCTTATTCTACAGCGATGGGTTCCTCTCAAAATTCATGTAGGTTACTATATGGAAACCTCACAGATATAGGGGCTATGAGGGACAAAAAGGGGGGGCCACATGGAATGAAAGAGATGCTACCTCACCTGAGGTAGTTCTCGACTTACAACTATTGTTCAAAGTTACAATGGCGCTGAAAAAAGTGAGTTAGGACCGTTTTTCACACGTGTGACCATTGCAGCATCTCCAGGTCGTGTGTCAAAATTTGGATGCTTCATATGGATGGTTCATATTTATGACCGTTGCTGTGTCTCCGGGTCACGTGATCCCCTTTTGCAACCTTCTGACAAGTAATGGGGAAAGCCAGATTCACTTAACAACTGTGTTACTAACTAAACAACTGCACTGATTCATTTAACAACTGTGGCAAGACAGGTCATAAAACTGAGCAAAACTCAGTTGACAACCTTCTCGCTTAGCAACAGAAATCCTGGGTCCGACTGTAAGTCGAGGACTGCCTGTGTTGACTTGTGTTTTCCCTTGATTGTTTAGGAAATAATTCAGAACACCTTCAAGTACAAACTTCCTTCTTAGCGAGACGGACAGGGTTGTTTCAGGAAATGCTGTTGACTTTAACCTACAGCTTTGCACAGCTGTGAACTTTCACAAGGCATCATCTAGTGCCAGAGATAGCCAAACCTGACCACTGTAAGACTTGTGGACTTTAGCTCTCAGAATTTCCCAGCCAATTCTGGGAGCTGAAGTCTGCAAGTCTTACAGTGGCCAGATTTGGAGATCTCTGATCTAATGGGACCAAGGAGAAAGGCCTTCTCTGTGGTGGCTCCCTCACTGTGGAACATCATCCCTGAAGAAAAAAATTGGCCCCCATTTTGACACTGTTAGGAAAGGCCTAAAGAAATGTTTTTTTTCCTGAAGGCTTGGGAACTTCAGGGTGATATGGAGCCCATCAAGATCACTTTTATTATCATTTTTTACTGTGGCACACTGGCACACATTAAAAATGAAATTATGTTGCCTGCTCTCAGAACAGTACACATGCATAACATACATATAGACATGTTATATACATATGTATATACCTACACTCTTACATATAAATATATACATGTGGTTGGTTTAATTATTGTCACCAGAAGAGTGGGCATTTATTGAGATTTTGTACTGGGGTTTTATTTCTGTAAGCTGTCCAGAGTCACTGTGAGTTGGGCCACACATAAATTTACTTAATTAATAAATATTTTTTTAAAAAAAAATTGAGAGAGAGAACAAACGGCCAGGCACTCAACATTTTAATAAGGTAAAACACAAGCTATAGTTTCCCACCTGTTTCACTCTTTTTGTTTTTGGTTCATCCCCAAATCATATGGGGTAAAAAGACGGAAAAAGGAAAAAAAAATAGGGCTGCATCCATTCCTATAATAAGAGACAAAAGGACATTTGTTTGGAAGTCAGATTTTTAGTTAAATGTGCCCCATTCTTTATCTTGTTCCAAAATTTCTCTGATCCGCCAAGTGGAGCTTGTTCCTCAGGACACAGGCATTTTTTTTTTTTTTTTACAACTGCATGACTAACATCAACAATCTGCAAGTTTAGTTCCCCTTTTTTTAAACCTGGTAGATTTCTAGATTCTATGATAACTGCTTTTTCCATGCCTCTCTCTTCTAGGCCAGAGGCAGCCAACATCATCTATGTCTATGTTCAGATAGCATGCTTAGCTAGAAGTAGTTAAAAGATGCTGGAACTATATTCATGCCACCTGCTAAGTTTTTTAAGTTCTACATTTCATTGGCTTAGTTTAACATGCTGTGCAAAGGTTTTTTATTTCATCGTTATTTTTTGTTAACTCAAGGTGATGTACATATATTGTACTTGATGCTCTGGTGGGGCGGTGGTTAGAATGCAGTATTGCAGGCAAACTCTGCCCACAGCCTGGAGTTCAATCTTGACAGGGCTTGAGGTTGACTCAGCCGTCCATCCTTCTGAGGTCGGTAAAATGAAGACCCGGATTGTTGGGGGCAGAGACTGCTGTAAAGCGCTATGGGGTGGTATATAAAGCGAAGTGCTATTGCTATTGCTCTGTCCTGTTTTCCCCACAGCAATCACCCTGTGAAAGAAAGGCGATGGCCAAAGTCATCCAGCCATCACATCTGCCTAAGCGAGAACAAGAAGGGTTGAACTTAAGATGTTTGTGGGAATGTAATGACTCTAGGCTGATGATGCACTTAACTCCACCCCCTCAGCTCAACCTGCTCTTCTCCTACAGTCCATGCCTAGTGGTGGGATTCAGCCAGTTCACACCAGTTCAAGAGAACTGGTAGCTAATTTTTTGTTGCCCAGGCCTAGAATGGACTTCCGGAAGCAGCATCCACACAGAGAACCGGTTGTTCACATATTTGAATCCCACCACTGTCCATGCCCCAAACCTTCTTTATGATCGTACTTCCAAGCCATGACTCCCGTCATCTTGCACGTGTGTCGACATATTTCCTGCCTAAATGTCATACCTTGCTGAAGGATATCTTCTTCCTCTTAGCCCAGACTCCCAATTTGTTCAGATTGAACTACAATCTCATTTCCCCCCCCCCATCCCATGACATTGCCTCAATGTGAATTTGTCACCACCAAATTTGATAAGTAGCCCATTCATCCCATTACCCAAGTTTTTAATATAAAGGCGGGATAATTCTGCACCTAACACCGATCTGCAGGACATAACAGATATATCCTCCAACTCACTGTCTACAACCAATAACACTGACTCTCTGAATGGGGTACCCAGCCAGTTGTGGATCCACTTTTTTGCAGTACCATCCAAATGAAATCCTGGTGCCCACCTCAATTTTTGTCAAAGAGAAAATGACCGCTCTAACACAGTGATATATTCCTTTGGCTGCAATGAAACAAGAACCTGTACACTGTCTTTTTGCATTGGACTTGCATAGAACTCTTAAGCTTTATGCCACCTTATTGCTGTAATGTGATAATAAATTCAGGGGACATTCGGCATAGATCTGAGCAGAGTTTATTTCTTTTAGTCATCTAGCTGTATCAGTTTTAAGGATTGTGCATTCCACATCTGTAAAGACTGAGAAAGATGGAGAAATGCAAAAATCATTGCCTAGGCCAGGGATAGACAACCTTGGCTCTTTTATGACTCGTGGACTTCAACTCCCAGAATTCCTGAGCCAGCCTGGAGGGAAGAATTTATTTCTTGTGTTTATTTCTTGGGTTTCTTGTGCAATGGAATGTATAGATAAGTACACAAATCTGTAGGAAAACTTTGATAGACATTGCTAAAAAGATAGGGGAGGGGATGGAAATAATCTTCTAGAGGTCAAAATTTATACCTGGGGAGAAAATCAGAAACAAAAGATTTGCAGTTACTTCTGATCTCCCATAGGTCGCAAAAGATGAGGGCATGATCCCGGGACATTGCAACTGTCATAAATATGAATCAGTTGCCAAACATCTGAATTTTGATCCTGTGACCACAGGGATGGCACAACAGTGTGAACAGGGGCCATAAGTCATATTTTTTCAGTGCTGTTGTAATGTCGAACAGTCACTAAACGAATAGTTGTAATTTGAGGACTACCTGTAACATACGTTTTAACCTTTTTTTTACACCTTTTTTTTGGACCAGATGGAAAAGTCTCCATTTGTTAGAAAACTGAGACTAAACAAAGGATGTTGAATCCACAGCACAGCCCTGAGCTTTCATGAGTTGACCGATTTCCAAGTGAACAGGACAGAGGAGATGTGGAAATTGATAGCAATGCCTGTCTCACTTTTTAAAAAACTTCTCCTGTGTTTGATCTAATCCAGTGGTTCTCAACCTGTGGGTCGGGACCCCATTTGGGGTCGAACAACCATTTCACGGGGGTCGCCAAACAACGCAGTCCGCCATTTTTCCCCCTTTTCCTTAGCTGTGCTACTCCCTTTTATTCTATTGGCTTTTGAAAGCCAATAGAATAGACTCTCTTGAATAGAGTCTAATTCTATTGGCTTTCAAAAGCCAATAGGAATTGTCCAGGCTGTCTCTGCCCTGCTGAGCCCGCCAAAAGTCCCATTCTGCAAACGGTGCTGCACCAGTTGAGTAGTCCTCGACTTACGACCGGTTGAGTAGTCCTCGACTTACGACCGGTTGGGGGTCACGGCATTAAAAAGGTTGAGAACCATTGATCTAATCTGATATGCTGTTTGATCATTTTGATAGAGAATCAAAAGGGGACTGGCCAGCCTCTTGACTGACTGATGCATGTTATTAAAAAGCATAATCTTTATCGCCTATTCATTTGATATGCAAAAAAAAAAAAAACCCCACAACCCAAAACAAAATCAAAGACGGGAGCCAGTTATACTGAAAAACACCCACAGTTGTGCCTCTCACAAACTGTACCCTTAAAACACAACTCTGCCATTTTATGGTTAGACTATTTTCACAATCATTTTACTTGGTTCCTGGGTGACAGACCTCCATTTTCAGTGTTATGAAAGTGGCAGCAATAAACCTATTCACATACTCAGCAAGGGACAGAAAAAGTCATCGCTCTGAAACTTCACAAAGGAGCCTCGGGGGAAAATAACACAGAGACACACAGAGAGAAATACAGAGATTCAGATACGCTACTACTGGGCAGAAGAGAGTAGAATGATACTTTGATTGGGATTTGCTCGGATTTCAGTCCTTGCTTCCTATTGTAGACACAATCTTCAGCGGGCAAACTTCCACTGAAGATTATGGCTAAAGTTCAATGCAGGTAGTCCTCGAACTTACGGCCACAACTGAGCCTGAAATTTCTGTCATTAAGTGACACATTTGTTAAGTGAATTTTGCCCCATTTTACGACCTTGTTGTTAAGTGAATCACTGCAGATGTTAAGTTAGTAACATGGTTTGCTTCCCCACTGACTTTGCTTGCCAGAAGGTTGCAAGCATGTGACCCTGGGCTCCTGCAACCATCATAAATACAAGCCAATTGCCAAGTGTCAGAATTTTGATCACACGGCCATGGGGATGCTGCGATGGTCATAAGTGTGAACCATGATCATAAGTCACTTTTTTCTGTGCCGTTGTAACTTCAAACGTTCACTAAATGAATTGTCGTAAGATGAGGACTACCTGTAATGAAGGACCGTATCTTCCCCAGCTTAGATAATGTATTATTTTATTTAGTTAAATTGATAATTTTAAACCAACTTTCATTTAAACCAGGGGTAGGCAACCTCGGCTCTTTTATGACTCATGGACTTCAACTCCCAGAATTCCTGAGTCAGCCATGCTGAGGGGAATGGGAGAGTTTCCAAGCTGAGCCATGCTGGCTCAGGAATTCTGGGAGTTGAAGTCCACGAGTCATAAAGCGGCCTAGGCCTAGGCCAGAGATAGGTAACTTTGGCTCTTTTATGACTTGTGGACTTCAACTCCCAGAATTCCTGAGCCAGCCATGCTGAGGGGAAAGGGAGAGGTTTCCAAGCTGAGCCAGGCTGGCTCAGGAATTCTGGGAGTTGAAGTCCACGAGTCTTAAATTAGTCAAGATTGAGGAGCCCTGATATAGGGCAGGGGTGGGGAACCTTGGCTCTTTTATGACTCGTGGACTTCAACTCCCAGAATTCCTGAGCCAGACTGGCTCAGCTTGGAAACCTCTCCCTTTCCCCTCAGCATGGCTGGCTCAGGAATTCTGGGAGTTGAAGTCCACGAGTCATAAAGCAGCCTAGGGCAGGGGTAGGCAACCTTGGCCCTTTTGTGACTCGTGGACTTCAACTCCCAGAATTCCTGAGCCAGCCATGCTGAGGGGAAAGGGAGAGGTTGCCATGCTGAGCCATGCTGACTCGGGAATTTTGGGAGTTGAAGTCCATAAGTCATAAAAGAGCCGAGGTTGCCTACCCCTGATTTAAACCCATGGGCTTGGCATCAGTTGGCCAACATGAAAAACCAAATGCCCAATTTCTATAGAAATTGGGGCAGATCTAAATCTTCAATGAGATTTTTCTTGTTAATGCAGGAGAATGCCCGAAAAGACCCAGGTAGGATAAACGCCAGGTAGTAAACCATACCCCAATCGAGAAAATACTTACTCACTAAAGAACAGCCTAAACAAGGAACCAGGAAGACTGCTACCAATACGGACAGGGCAAGCCACTTGCATATAAACAGAGAGTAAATCCTACTCCATTCTTGCATTGATGACATTACCTTGTTGGGTAATGAAATGTCTGCAAGAAAACATTCAAGCTCAGAGAGCATAAAGGACCCCACAGTTCAATCCTGAGCTATAAATATTCTCCACTATAGGATTAAAATGTTCAGAGCATTTATTAAAGTCGTCTTCCACGTTTGATTTATCTCACTCACATGCCTTTCCCTTTGGGGTGTCACTATCACACACGGGGTAGGTTAGGCCAGAAATTATGACTAGCCCTAGATTGCTTGATGAGGCTGGCAAGTAAACTGGGGATTGGAAATTAGGTGAGCTAGGAAGAAGCCTGTCATTGCAACTTAGGCACCACATGGATTCTGAAATTGAAGAGAAGAGAGAGTAATTATATGGCCTGCTTCTGATTACAATTAGCATGCCTGCTCCAGTCACTGGGTTCCCCAGCATAGAAACTGTGATTTGTGTTTTAGTGTATCTCTCTATGAATGATAAGGCTGGCCATTAGAAGTGCAAATCAGAACCTGGGAAGATCTCTGCTGGATCAATCAAGCATCCGTTAAGCTCAGAAGTTCCTTCCCAAAGTTACTAGAGAGGCAGGTCTGCAAGCAACACCTGAACTTTGTGCCACTGTGGCTCCAGACAAATAAAATCCAATGCTATGCTGCAGTACAGTAGTCCTCGACTTACCACCACAATCAAGCCCAAAATTTCTGCTGCTAAGCGAGATGGTTGCCAAGTGAATTTTGCCCCCTGTTACACCCTTTCCTTGCCACAGTGGTTAAGTCAATCACAGCAATTCTTAAGTTAGTAACATAGTTCTAAAGTGAATCTGGCTTCCCCATTGGGCTTGGCTTGTCAGAAGATCATGCAAGGGGATCACATGATCCCGGGACGCTGCAACCATCGTAAATACGACTCCATTGCCAAGTATCTGAATTCTGTTCACCTGACCACGGGGATGTTGCAAGGGTTGTTTGTAAGTTTGAAAAATAGCCGTAAGTCACTTTTTTTCAGTGCCGTTGTAACTTTGAAGGTCACTAAATGAATTGTTGTAAGTGAGGACGACCTACAGCTGAAGGTTTCATCTTCCTCTTAAGACTACTGGCCACCGATAGACTTAACATAGTCACTGAGAGCTAATGGCTATCATCACATCTTATGGCAGCAATTTCCATAAACAAACTTGTTGGACCAAATCTGTGACAGTTTTTTTTTTTGAGTCACCTGGCTTGAGAGGCGGCGACAATGCATAAGCAACTGCTTCACAAGGCTTCATCAACAAGAATCAGCATCAGGAAAAATGTATCTAAGAAAGAACGTTGAATAATGTTTCCAGCTGCAGTTCATCTCCCCAAGATGGGTACACCTTCCACCCAGCCAATAAAGCATTTTTTTTCCCATTTGAACCCAAATACTTCAAGGATCCTCCAACTATAATTATTTATTTATTCAATTTCTACACCTGCCCGTCTGAATTAATGACGCTGGGTGGCTTACAATTCAAAACATACACACTGCAATAGGCATCAAGAGCATGGATTAAAGAATTAAATTGACTTCCTATTAGTCCTGCTGCACCCAAGAGAACCTTAATAAGGTTTTATTCCTCATTATCTGAGGTGGATTTGTTTTTTTTTTTTAAAAAAAAAGGCAGGGATGCAGAAGATAAAAACATCCTAAATATAATTTGCTAAGCATAGTGTCAGCAAACTCAGGTGGCCCCTTTTGCTTTTTTCTCAGATGACTTCGGAGCCACAAAGCTGATTCATACATTTCGGCCCTGTGAGTTAGGAAATGGAGCTGGGATGCCCCTTTTATTTGTTTTCCAAAAAAAGATTTACAGTGCATGTAACTGTGAACAGAACTCTTTATGTTTTCAGCACCTTAAAGCAGGTGTGTCCTTTCCTGGGACTTTTTGGAGATTCAGTCAAAGGATTGTGCTGCCCTACTTGGACCACTTGATAAAGATGGGCTAGTCATTTTCATCCAGAGTGTATGGGTCATGAGCTTGGTTTAGATTAGGGGTGTCCAACTTTGGCAACATTAAGACCTGTGGACTTCAACTCCCAGAATTCCTCAGCCAACTTACTGGCCACCGATAGACTTGACATAGTCACCAAGAACTATCATCATGTCTTACGACAGCAATATTCCTAAACAAACTTGTTTGACCAAATCTGTGACAGTTCCCCAGCATGTTGGCTGGGGAATTCTGGGAGTTGAAGTCCACAGGTCTTACAGTTGCCAAAGTTGGACACCCCTGGTTTAGTTATTATTAAAGAGACAAACTCAACCGTGTTTCCTTCCCTGCTGTAAGTGGGTTGAAAATCATTCCCAAAGAAGTTACAACAAGCTTTGTGACTGTAAGCTTCGGGTTTCTGGCTCAGATTGGGATGGAGGATCAACTGCTATTAATCAGGATAGATCTGAATCACAAAAGGTACTTATTTTCCTTTTTAGATATCCCCCACCACCCTGGCAGCTGCTATTAAACTGTATAAACTAGGCATGTTATCTGTTGCATAAACCAAATTTCTGCTTTGACCCAAAGCCTCTGTGTTCAAATAACAACCCCTGCTTATCAGTGTATAGACAGTATTCCAGATTATTGCCAATAACGCTGACTCTTGTGGTTCCCGTCACCAGCTACTCAATAGTTCTTGCCAGGGAATGTGGTGGCACTAAAGCAACTTGCATATTGTTTATAATCCTGATTGTTTAATTGAAGGTGAGTCAATAAGACCAGGTCTTTTCTAACTTTCCTAGACGTCCAATTAATCTTGGACGGGCAAACTAAATATTAGGGTCTAAGAGCTCTTAAGCTGCAATTTGTAAAGTTGTAATCTTGCCTCATTATTACCACAATTGCTGCTGCTACTGCAGCTACCACTGCAATTATTCCTAATATTATTGATGATATCAGCACCATCAAAGCACTGTTTCTACGGGCGTTTCTCTAATTAACACAGTCGTTAATTCTCCGTGTTATTCTTTCTATGAACTGATCAGTGGGAGATTTTGGAGAAAGGGACAGGAAAAAAAATGAATGGTGTTTTCTCTTTGATTTCTTCCTTGAATATCCAGCGTAGATCAGATAGGAAAACTATTCTATCTCAAGGCACCCCCTTCCCCACCCTGGTTCCTAGCTACTTCATGATTGCTTTCATACAACATACTATATCCAGATTAATTTAACTAAACCTGGGACTCGCAGGAGAAATGATATTAATTAAACATGATGGACTGGGTATGTCTATAGTCTAATGAAGAGAAAGTCTAGGGGTGACATGATAGCAGTCTTCCATTATTTGAGGAGCTATCATAAAGAAGAGGGGGTCAAACTATTCGCCACAGAATCTGAAGGCAGAATAAGAAGACATGGATGGAAACTAATTAAGGAGCGATCCAACTTAGAACTAAGTTGAAATTTGCTAACAATGAGAATCATTAATCAGTAGAAGTTGTCACAGGAAGTTGTGAGTGCTCCAAATTGTGGAAGGGCTTGCTGGTATGTGAAACATGTACCAATAATGACTTATTTTTGGCCAATGACAAAGCCAAGAAACTGGCTTCATTCTAGCAGTTTAAAGTTTGATCTAGACATGGAAAAAGAAGAAGAACTTGCATAAAAAACAGCATGGACCCAGAAACGCAGAGAGAAAGACATCGGTTGTTATCCTTAGTTCTGTCTCCAGGTCACTAAGACCAAGATTGTGTTATATTACCATAATATTTAGCTTAGAGCTACTGAAAAGTCTTTGAATTATTTTTTTGCCACACTTTAAAAGTCGAAGCTGAATTTGGACTGAAGAGCACAACATCATAGCCGGAGCTCAAGAAGGGCCTTGGATACTCACCTTATCTGTCCTGCAGTTGTTTAAACCCAAACTGTTTGCAACTGCAACCTTTCCATCCAGCACCTGTTGTTCTCGCCGGAGCTGTTCTTTCATTTGCCGAGCCTCCTGAATCGCCTTGGTAACAGCATCGTGATCATTTAAGTAACCTGATGATGTGATGGAGGAGAGGATATCTGGGAAGAAGGCAGAAGGGGGCATAAACAGAAATACGATTATGGTCAAAACTTTCCAATGTTTTCTCTTAGCACAGGGGTCTTCAAACCTGGCCCTTTTATGACTTGTGGACTTCAACTCCCAGAATTCCTCAGCCAGGTGTGCCTGGCTGAGGGATTCTGGGAGTTGAAGTCCCCAAGTCCTAAAAGGGCCAAGTTTGAAGACCCTTGCTCTAGCAGCAATGGGTGCCTGGAAAATTACGAGAGGTCAATTTCCTTGCTTAATTTATTTTAACACAAAAAGACTGAAAACCAAAGAGGGAAGCAAATGATACAACGAAGATGGTACAATGAAGATGGAATTATCGCTCCGGTGTTTTTCAACCTTGACAACTTTGAGATGTTGTGGACTTCAACTCCCAGAATTCTGGCCATGCTGGCGGGGGAATTCTGGGAATTGAAGTCCACAACATCTCAAAGTTGTCAAGGTGGAGAAACGCTGATCTACTCCCATACTTGGGAGGAAGCTCCATTGAACTCGCCAGCAGAAAATTGGGTGGCTGGTACTCTCTGGAAACTCTTTCAAGTTTGAGAAATGGATGAAGAGAGAAACAATGGACAAAGAGATCTAGAAAATGGCTCATTTCTTCTCTCTCTCTCCCTTGCCCTCAAATAGGCAGGTAATCTTCGACTTACGACTCCAATCGTGTCCCAGATTTCTGCTGCTAAGCAAGACACTTGTTAACGAGAATTTTGCCCCATTTTCTGACTTTTCTGGCAAGTGAATCAGTGCAGTTGTTAAGCTAGTAACATGGTTATTAAGTAAATCTGGCTTCCCCACTGATTTTGCTTATTAGAAGGTCTCAAAAGGTCACCTGACCCTGGGAGATTGCGACCGTCATAAATATGAATCAGTTTGCCAAGCATCTGAAGGTTAAACGCATGACCACCGGAATGCTGCAGTGGTCGTAAGGGTGAAAAATGGACCTAATCTCACTTTTTTTCCGAGCCATTGTAACTTGAACGGTCACTAAAGGAACTGCTGCAACGCGAGAGCTACCTGTACTTTTATGCATTACAACAACAACAACAACAACAACAACCAATTATTCCTGAAGGTTATGGGTGTCCAAAATGTTCTGTCACACAATGTTTTGATCCCGAAATGGACTCTTCTGCAGTTTTGGAAGAGGTCCACGTTAGGCTTGTTTTGAGGACAGATCACTTCCAGAATGTTTGAGTTAGCTTGAATTAGAATACTCTGTGGCAGAACATTTTCACAGCTGCCCTGAAATCCATATGACATATTGAATTTCTCTAATTTTGGCAATAAGCCATTAAAAGAGCCGTGGTGGTGCAGTGGTTGGAATGCAGTGTTGCAGGCTAATTCTGCTGACTGCCAGGAGTTCGATCCTGACCGGCTTAGGGTTGACTCCATCCATCCATCCTTCCTTCCGAAGTCGGTAAAATGAGGATCCAGATTGTTGGGAGCAAATAGGTTGACCTTTGTAAACCACTTAGAGCAGTGGTTCTCAACCTTTTTAATGCTGCAACCCCCAACCGGTCGTAAGTCGAGGACTAAACCGGTCGTAAGTCGAGGACTACCCAACCGATCGCAAGTCGAGGACTTTCCCTGCCCGGGAGCACCGCGCATGCGTGGTGCCACCCCCTGCGCCGGCCGAGGCGTAGCTGGCAAGCGGCAGAGACGGAGCAAGCCGACCACTGGCTGGGTCACCAGCTGGCCCAGCCCAAGGGAGGTAAGGCACTCACTGGAAAAGGGGAAAAAATGGCGGACAGCCTTGCTTGGCGACCCCTGTGAAATGGTCGATCAATCCCAAATGGGGTCGCGACCCATAGGTTGAGAACCACTGACTTAGAGAGGGCTCTAAAGCACTGTGAAGCGGTCTATAAGTCCAAGTGCTATTGCTATTATCCCTATTCTACATGCAACTAGATAAGCTGCTCAGTGGCTTAACTATGGAAGGGTACCAGTGAATTAAAGATTAACATGTTTTTATTTCAGAGTAGACTTTCATGAACAAAAGTCTCACTTCAGCAGGTGTGCTTAATGTTAATTCAGTTGGTATTTTGTATCAGTGTAGAGCAAAGGAATGCAAAAGAAAATGACGATTGTTAAAAGCAGTGAAGGCAAATAAAGACGAAATGCCAAAAATAAAAAATAAATCCCCTAATCCCAAAATCATGATTTTATGGGAGAAAATATCTGAACTGGGATTTAAATGAAGAAGTGCATGTAGGAATGGGTGTGAAATAGACTCCCTTCTCATTCTGATGCAGGTTTAGACTTTCAGATACGTATCCCAGTCACAAGACATTTACATGCCAAAATCTACAATTTGCTGGCTCCCAAAAAGTGCATTTAAAAAAACTGTAAAAGGAAACCATTTTATATGTGTGTAATAGGTAAAATGCAAGCAAAAATGCAGCTACTATGAGAAATATGCACAAAAGCAATTAATGCTTTTGTGCAGATTTGTTTGTTTGTTTTAAAAATCGGAAAACATAAGAATATATAGAAGAAAAGTGAGAATCAGAGTAAAGCTAGACTTATCTTTAGCTGTGTTTGTGTGTATATGGCTGGATTCTGAAAGAGGGCTCAGCTGGAGTATAATTTGTTTATGATTTAGGAAATTGTGCAAATTCACTTGTGATTGATTGAACAACCAACACTGAAACCATCATTTAGCAAGCATTCCTTGTCTAATTTCCCCTAACGCCATAGGACTTTGTTTGTGCACACTGACAGTTCCAAAAACCCGAATAACTTCTGCATTTTAGAAAACAAGCCTTGTTCATCACTTCATATCACAGAAGGATTTGCTTGGCTGTTTTTCCAAACTTTATGCTGGATTAAATGACCTGAACCCACTTCTCTCTCTCTCTCTCTCTCTCTCTCTCTCTCTCTCTCTCTCTCTCTCTCTCTCTCATCTATCTATCTATCTATCTATCTATCTATCTATCTATCTATCTATCTATCTATGATCTATATATCATCTATGAACTATCTATTCTCTCTCTCTCTCTCTCTCCATCTATCTATCATCTATGATCTATCTACATCTATGATCTATCTATTCTCTCTCTCTATCTATGATCTATCTACATCTATCTATCTATCTATCTATCTATCTATCTATCTATCTATCTATCTATCATCTATGATCTATCTACATCTATGATCTATCTATTCTCTCTCTCTATCTATCTATGATCTATCTACATCTATCTATCTATCTATCTATCTATCTATCTATCTATCTATCTATCTATCTATCTATCTATCATCTATGATCTATCTACATCTATGACAGTGGTTCTCAACCTGTGGGTCGGGACCCCATTTGGGGTCAAATGACCATTTCACGGGGGTCGCCAAACCATGCTGTCCGCCATTTTTTTCCCTTTTCCCTAGCTGTCCTACTCCCTCTTATTGGTGGCCACACCCACTTGGGGGTCACCACAACATGGGGAACTGTATTATGGGGTCACGGCATTAGAAAGGTTGAGAATCACTGATCTATGATCTCTCTCTCTCTCTCTCTCTCTCTCCTATGATCTATCTATATCTATCTATCTATCTATCTATCTATCTATCTATCTATCTATCTATCTATCTATCTATCTATCTATCTATCTATCTATCTATCTATGCCCCATTTTATAATTTGGAGCATTGTCAAGGCATGTCTGCATGCCACCAAGTAAACAATTTTGTCGCTGCTTTTTTTTAAGCAGGAAATGCAGCACACAAAATCTGGGCCTGTAGAGAAAAAAATGTAAGCTTTTCGTTTGAAGTCTGTTCACCTGAAGGCTTAAGGAGCACCTGAAGGATAAGGTTCCATGAAGGGCCTGCACGGAGCAGATCAGAAAGTCAAGGTTTCCAATCAATCTTTATTACAGTCACAAACCAGCAAAACAGACAAGATTGTGGGGGAGCAACTTGACTTCTTTATCACCCCCTCCCCCTGCAAAGGACCCAGTCCTCTACTTCAGGCTAGAGCAAGGGTCTTCAAACTTGGCCCTTTTATGACTCGTAGACTTCAACTTCCAAAATTCCTCAGCCAGCATGGCTTGGCTTGGAAACCTCTCCCTTTCCCCTCAGCATGGCTGGCTCAGGAATTCTGGGAGTTGAAGTTCACAAGTTGTAAAAGGGCCAGGTTTGAAGACCCCTAGTCCAGAGCCATTGGAGGAATGTCATGATGTGGGGTGGCTGAAGGGGCAGAGACAGGTTGATAGGGGGAGTTAAAGCACCCATGCCTTTGCAAGTGTGGGTGGGCTGCCATGTGCCTGAATTTTGATAAAGTGACCCTGGGGGTCACAGCAATGGCCGTAATTTCAGGGTCTGGGCACAACGACCATACCTTCAGTGCCATTGTAACTGCGAATGATTGTTGAACAAATGCTTATTAACTGGGGACTATCTCTAAGTCCCTTGAGCAAGAAGGCAAGTTTCAACACAGCATGGACCCAGCACTAAATAAAATAAATTAAAATAAATTCATTTCCCTGAATACGTAGGGCAGGCTTATTAATGTTGTCCATGCAGGGGAGGAAGCATGGAGTAAAAATAGGTGACAATAGTCCCTTAAACTCAGAAATATCTTAATAAAGTGGTCGTCCCGAAAGTGCTTTTTTTCAACAGGCAAATGGACTTTGTCCTTGCAAGCGTTTCACTTCTCATCCGAGAAGCTTCTTCAGTTCTGACTGAATGGTGGGGAATGGACAGAGGGGGAGGGATATGACACCAGCTATCTCCTGTTTACAGCACAGTCCTTTCAGCAGTTCCACGCCCATTTGCATTATTCAGGTGACCCTGGGGGCACAGATAAACCTCCAAGTGGCCTCAAGGACTCTCAGAGAGAGTACTAACAACCAGATGACTGCAAGGAATATAAATCCTTTCATCCTCCACCATTCAGTAAAAACTGAAGAGGCTTCTTGAATGAGAAGCGAAATGTCTTCAAGAGAAAAAAAATACAGTTGCCTTTTGAAAAAGCGGCTTTGGGATTGAGAATCTCCACAGACATTAATAAAGTGGTGATACTCAGTTACTAGATCAGGGGTAGGCAACTTTGGCTCTTTTATGGCTCGTGGACTTCAACTCCCAGAATTCCTGAGCCAGCCACGCTGAGGGGAAAGGGAGAGGTTTCCAAGCTGAGCCATGCTGGCTCAGGAATTCTGGGAGTTGAAGTCCACGAGTCATAAAGCGGCCTAGGCCTAGGCTGAGAGAAAAGGGAGAGCTTTCTATGCTTAGCTATGCTGGCTCAGGAATTCTGGAAGTTGAAGTCCACGAGTCATAAAAGAGTCAAGGTTGCCTACCCCTGTACTAGATGAAAGATCAAACTATGCCACTGAATGTCATGCTCTGATACATTAATCCACACGTGTGTACAAACACAGTGAAAAAGCACTCCACACACCATACCAACTGCGCTTCAGTAATTCAAGGAGCCAGAGAGTTTAAAGTCGATTCTCAGTTTGCTAAGGCTTGGTATAATGTTCATTTCTTGATGCAATTCGCACTTGTACACTCGCACCCTTTTCTCTCTCTTTCACACACACACACACACACACAGACACACACACACTGTACCCCCACATGCTGAGTTATAGCTTTCACCAGAACTGAAATGCTTCACTTTCCACATGTTACAAGCTTTGATTTAAATGCTCTTTTGTTTCAAAACTATCCCTCGGGGGTTCATCCCCTTGACTATATCAGTAGATACGAGCATGTGTGCAAGACGGCTGAGGATAAAAACTTCATACTCCAGGATCTGCTTATGTGCAACGTTGGAAATTAAGATTGGCCATCACAATCTCTTTTTTAAATCCTTTCAACCCTAGAGCTTCTTCTTCCTATCTTTTCCTTTTTTTTTCTTTTTACCCCCCTTTTAGAAAGCCCCGAAAACTGTAATATGAAATTGACCGGAAAAGAGGCTTCTGTTTGTGACATGAGGCTAAATCTAACCAGATCCATTGGTGAATTGCAACAGATGGTGGGGCTGCAAGACAGAAGGCTGTCTCTAATCATAGGGAAAATGACCGGCTTGCCTCAACATGTTTTATAGATTCCAGCAAACTTTACGCCCTAATCCATTTTTAGAACAAAAAACATCTGGGCTATAAATCCTCTAATCTGCCAAAACATGCTATTAAATCCCATGATTTGTTGAAAAACAGCAAGATTAAAGAAAGGAAATATAAAATGGCTAACTGCCGTGTTAGGGAAGTGTTATTAATACTCTTTTCTTTTGTCTCAATTATGAATGTTGTGTTCCTAAAGAGCCTTGTCTAATCATGTCAGATTACACATCCTCGGTTGTATGGCTCGGGCCTTCTATCTGATCCGCCGCTTGCCAAAGAATGCGCAACACGGACTCCTTGCACAACGCTTTGAAACCTTGCGGGTGGGGGGGGGAGAGAGGAACTGGTGTCAGATTGGTTCAGACTAACCCTGCTAAGAATCTTTGGATTGCTGCCATGGTGTGCGCATGGGTTTTTGTTTGCTTTTTTTAAATCTCCCCCTAAAAATCGTTTTGGAAGAAACAGAGCTGGCAGTTCTAGCTTGCTTTAGAAACTGAAACCAAGGATTTGGAGAACTTTCCAATCTCTGCAGGAAAAGGAAGCCGTTACAGATCTTTCATGCATTACGAAGAATGAAGTGTCGGATCATAGTTTGGCCTGGGATCTGCAAGATAAAGCAGGCAATGTCGTTCTGTTTGCAGGCGTCCTTATTTTGACAAAGACAAGCAAAATTAAACCTCTGGGTTGCAATGCCCTAGTTTAGCCTGTTCCCTGAGAAGTCTAGCTTTCTGTTCTTATGTACGTTAGACCTAGACCAGTGGTGGCGAACCTATGGCACGTGTGCCAGACGCGGCACTCGGAGCCTCCCCCCACGACCCCCTCCTCACCAGCAGCCCCCCTGGAGGAGAGTCACTCGCGAGCGTGGCCCACACGGAACAGCGCAGCCAAGGACATGACAGCCAGGCAGTGTAGACAAGACTCTGCCCTCACACCCCATCCCGTACAGTTGATTGTGCAGGGTGCAGGCAGAGGGTGTGGCCGCCATAGCGCTGCTGGGCTGCCTGGGCGATCTGCGGCAGGCCCTGGAGGCGGTGAGTGGCCCTGCGGGCAGGCGGGATGGAGAACGGGGTAGGGGCGGGGCAGGGGGCGGGGTCAGTTTTTGGGCACTCGGTCTCTAAAAGGTTCACCATCACTGACCTAGACCCTGGATGAGCAGATTAATACAGGTCTGCTCCCTTCATTAATCTCCAGGGACTGTACAATCTCTGCAGTGCTAAGGAATTCTGGGAGTTGAAGTCCACAACTCATAAAAGAGCCAAGGTTGCCTACCCTGCGCTATACAGATAAACCTGGTCAGTTCTGTCATCAGGTCCAAACAGCCTAGTTGCATTCACAGAACGCTTTAACCTAGTGATTGCAGTAATCTTTTCCTACACTGATAGAAAACCATACCCACAGAGAAAGAGAAATAGAGAGAGAGACACACACACAACTAACCACTGTTTTAACCAAACTTTGTATGACATGCAAACTCGTCCGTTGGTCTTTGGCTTGTTATGTGTGTCATGCAAAAACAGCTACCGTGATGCTCTTTGAATGCTTGTCCTTCTTGCTTCTAGATTGGCTGTTTCTAGCCTAAGCAGATGTCTCCATTCAATGCCTACAAGTAGCCAGGATCGGTCAAGAGCAGCAGGAAGGCAAGAATCAGCTTTCTATCGTCAGCTATTGACTCTAATCCAGAGGTCTTCAAACGTGGCCCTTTTATGACTTGTGGACTTCAGCTCCCAGAATTCCTCAGCCAGCGTGCCTGGTTGAGGAATTCTGGGAGTTGAAGTCCACAAGTCATAAAAGGGCTCAGTCTGAAGACCCCTGCTCTAATCCTAAAGTAGCTACCAGTAAGGAGGAAGCGTCAATAGGGAGGGAGAGGAAGTGGGCAGGCTCCAGTATCCTAGATAGCATGTACCATGATCCAGTCTATTACCCCCCAAAAGCCCTTTTCTGTATCTGTCTTATAAAGATATGTGGGATGAAGTCTGCGTTGTTAACAATAGCTTAAATATGTTATCTTTTGGTCCACAGTTTCCCATGGTTTATTAATGGTATAACACATTAATTCTCCTTACAAGAGTGACCTTTACAACTCCAGTCATCCTCACAGCTTTTATCCAATTACATTATCACTCATTACAGGTACAGCCTTTCAAAATCTACATGTCGGTGAAAGGGGAGGAGGAAAATGGCAAGGATTCCAAAGGATGGAGAAAAAAGGCTAGGAAGTCGGAAAGAGAAAAATTACGAAGCTGCTTAGAGTCCTGATGCCCTCTCTTAAATGTGGACATCTGGTGGGACCTGGAAAGCAAGCCTTTTCTCTATCCGTCCTCATTTTATGGAACAGATTCCCTGTTGCAGTGTGGTGGGTCCCTATCTTCCTTGCTTTCTGGAAGGTTGTTAAGATTTCCTACTAGCACGGAATGGAGAGGATGTGTGTTTCTGAGAGAACTGTGTTATACTATCTGGTGGGTTGTAGGTGTGATTTTAATCATGTCCAATGTTCCTTTAAGCCTTCAGACCTTGTTCTGCCATCTGAAACAAGCCAGGAGATTAGAAGCAACGAGATAAGGCTTTCCAAACCTAATATGTTTTTAGTGGTGCACATTTACCGTACTTCTATGTTTCCTTCACTTACTGTCTATGAAAAAGAAGAAGAGGACTAGATAAAGGAGACTATTTGTAGCCCAGGGTTGGAATGAGGGGTCCTTGGTGCTCTCTGAGCTTGGTTGCTTTCCTGCAGATGTTTCATTACTAATTTGTACTAGTTTGGGGAATGAAACGTCTGCAAGAAAACAACCAAACCCGGAGAGTACCAAGGACTCTTCATTTAGAACAGTGGTTCTCAACCTGTGGGTCGGGACCCCAGTTGGGGTCGAACGACCATTTCACAGGGGTCGCCAAACAAGGCTGTCCGCCATTTTTCCCCCTTTTCTTTGGCCACGCCCCTGGCACCCGGTGATGTATAAGTGGTTGGGGGTCACCACAACATAGGGAACTGTATTATGGGGTCGCGGCATTAGAAAGGTTGAGAACCACTGATTTAGAATATAATACAGAATAGTCAATACAAAATAACAGAGTTGGAAAGGACCTTGGAGGTCTTCTAGACCAACCCCCTGATTAGGCAGGAAACCCTATACCAGGGGTAGGCAACCTTGGTTCTTTGATGACTTGTGGACTTCAACTCCCAGAATTCTTGAGCCAGCCATGCTGAGGGGAAAGGGAGAGGTTTCCAAGCTGAGCCATGCTGGCTCAGGAATTCTGGGAGTTGAAGTCCATGTGTCATAAAAGAGCCACGGTTGCCTACCCCTGTCCTAAGTCCTCCTGTTCTAAGCGGTGAGACTCCTAGACCAGGGATAGGCAACCTTGGCTCTTTGATGACTTGTGGACTTCAACTCCCAGAATTCCTGAGCCAGCCATGCTGAGGGGAAAGGGAGAGGTTTCTATGCTGAGCCATGCTGGCTCAGGAATTCTGGGAGTTGAAGTCCACGAGTCATAAAAGAGCCAAGGTTGCCTACCCCTGCCCTATACCTTTCGACTTAACAACAGTTTGTTTAATGATCACTCAAAGTTACAACAGCAGCAGCAAAAACAGAAACCGTTTTTCACACTTAAAACCGTTGCAGCATCCCCGTGGTCATGTGATCAAAATTCAGGCACTGGCCAGGTGACTCATATTTATGACGGTTGCAGTGTCCCTGGGTCACCTTTTGATCTGACAAGCAAAGTCCATGGGGAAGGCAGATTCACTTAACCTCCGTGTTACTAACTTAACAACTGCAGAGGTTCACTTAACATATGTGGCAAGAAAAGTCATAAAATGGGGCAAAACTCAGTATATGTCTCACTTAGCAATAGAACTTTTGAACTCAGTTGTGGTTTTAAGTTGAGGACTACCTGAATCACTATAAATCTTAATGCACTATGTGGTTTTTTTTTCAACACATTGATTTTTGTATAATACATCTGAAAATTAGACCTTCTATTATTTAGATGGCTTAGACTATTGAGAAAAGAGAGAGCAATATATTCTATTGATATTAACTTACAATTTAAGATGCTAATATTATAAGCATACATTTATTTGGCTTTTTCGTTCGCAGTTAACTATACTATTGACCAAGAACCAGTACAACTCACATCTATAATTGTATTGTTGAATATGTGTTATATTCTAGAAGGCTTGTGAACGGTAAGGGGGAGATCGGAAGGTCTGTAGGAAACAAATGGTTCCCTTAATCAATCTTATCTCTTTGCAAACCCTTGAAAAATGGCTCAGATATTTGTAATCCAATCACAGGATATGCGAGAGAGGGCATAGCACAGTGGTGGCGAACCTATGGCACGCGTGCCAGAGACGGCACTCATAGCCTTCTCTGTGGGCACGCGTGCCATGCCCCGGAGATGGCAACCATCCCTCTTCAACCAGCTGTCCACTAACTCACTGAGGTCCCACGTAGCCGGATGCATCCCAGCACAGCTGGTTTCCCTCCCCCCAGTCCCGTCCCTCCTGGCCTTGCATGCTCTTCTTTTCCAGGGCACGACCCACTACATCACCTCAGCCAGCTGTCCAGCTCCAGAGTGCGCCAGTCAAGGAGCTGGCAGGCTGTGGCTGCTGACGGACACCATCGGCTCCCATGCACTCGCTGGCCTCTGTGTGCGGGAGCCGATGGTGTCAGGCAGCAGCTAGTCTGGCCCCTGCCTCACCTTGCCCCATGGAAATGGCACCCTGCCTCGCCTTGCCTCACCCTGCAGGACGAGCCTCCTGCCCACCACCCCACCTGCCAGAGAGACCCCCTAGGTCTCCCCCAACCCGGCCCGGTCCCTACAGGCATCTATCCCCACGAGCAATATCGAGGTGACCCTGCCACTTTGGCCACACCCACCCAGTCTGCCATGACCACCACAGCCATGCCCACCCAGTGGGCCACACCCAGCTAGCACTTGGCGATACATAAGTGGGTTTTGGGTTGCAGTTTGGGCACTCGGTCTCTAAAAAGTTCACCACCACTGCCATAGCAGCTTAAGAGGCCCATAGGCTACGAATGGCTGACTTCAAGCATAATAGATCTCCTTACCTATTGTGTTGACTCTGGCTGATGGACTAGCTAACGTTGCTGGCATCGAAGATTTCAACGAGCTGCACCCACTGTTTATTCTCAACGATGGCAGGTGAGGAGAAGTAGGTGACGAGGGAGACTTGCTGTCGTTTGTCTTGGGCTTGGCTGAGAGATTCAACGGCTGAGCCACATCATCCTAAAATGGAAAGAAGAAGACCAAGCCATGAGATGCGCCGTAGGGTTGCTGATTCGGCCATCACTGATTGGGGCTCCTTGTCAACTTGGATGTCAGATGTAATTTCACTCTCTGTATTCATGAGATTCCTTCATCCCTCTAAAAGAGGACACGGTTTGCAATCAAAACCTCTGTAAAAATCCACAAAGTTGGGAGAAGGGAAGGAACTTTAGTCTGAAAGCAGCTGGAAAGGAGAAGGCCCTTGTCTTTAACATGACATCCTCTAAAGAGTCTTTGCTCTTTAGGTTCTGAGAACCTCTGCATCTTGCTTCTTTTTTCCCTACTGTCCTCACCTAACCAGTGAACCTGTCCCTCTGCGTGCTTATAAAGGTAAGGTAAAAGTGTCCCTGTGGATTTCACTCAGTGGTGGGATTCAGCTGGTTCGCACCATGTCGGCAGAACCGGTAGCTAATTTTTGGTTGCCCATGCCCAGAATGGACTTCCGGAAGCGGCATCCACACAGAGAACTGGTTGTTCACATATTTGAATCCCACCACTGTTTTTACTCCACTAGTCATTGCCAACTATAGGAGGTGGTGCTCATCTCTATTTGATCCAGTGCTGTCCTATAGTGCAGGGGTCCCCAACTCCTGGTCCATGGACCAGTACCGGGCCGCAGCATGCCAGCAACCAGTCTGCACAAACAAGAAAAGCCCCATCCGCGAGATGCAGGCAGCACACAAAACTACGCAGTGTCCGGTCCATGGAAAAACCTCTCTCCACAGAACCAGTCCCTGGTGCCCAAAAGGTTGGGCACCTCTGCTATAGGGAGGGGGATACATTCCCCCAGTCAGGTGGCCAGTGTGACGTCATGGAGCGCTGTTACATTCCCACCGAAGTGGTACCTATTTATCTGCTCGCCTTTACATGATTTCAATCTGCTAGGCTGGCAAGTTGCTGGAGCGAGGATGGGAGCTCACTTCATTGCATGGAGCTCAGGTTTGGAACCTAGCCTGCTGGCTTTCCTGCCAACCAGCCCAGTGTCATAGGCACCGCCCCGCCCCGCGGCTTTATGCCCTCACATAAATGCAGTCCTCAGCTTACAACCATAATTGAGCCCCACATTTGCGGCCGTAAGTCGTGATTGTTATAAACGGGTCACAGTGTGTGAGTAGCCCCAATTTTACAACCTATTTGGCCGTGGCTATTCCATGAACCCTGTGGTTTATTCATTTATTTAGCGTGTGGCAAACACTGCAGTTGAAACGAACACCGCGGTTGTTACATGAACGTGTGGTTGTTAAGCAAACCCATTCTTGGCTCTGGGCCAGGTTATTATTTTTTTTGCCAGAATCTAGAAGAAAGTGCTGGTTTCCGGGAAAAATGTTGTAAATCGTGGCCATGTGATCACAGGGTTCTGGAAATGGCTATGTTGTTCTGAGTGGCAAAATGCAGTCACGTGGCTGTGGGAGGAGGGCAAATTTTAGAACTTTGAAAATGGGTTGTTGGTATCTTTTTCTTTGGGCATGGGTTTGTCCATCATAACTCCAAACAGCTGCTAAGTAATTGGTTATAAATCAAGGACCACCTATACATATATGAGAGCTTTCTTTTAAGTTAAAGGTCGTTATTTAAGATTTATGATAACCTTTATTGTCATTTTTTTTACTGTGGGCACAATGGCACACATCAAAAATGGAATTTAGTTGCCTGCTCTCAAAGTGAAACACATACACGACACACACCTAAACATATATATGCAACATATTTATTTATTTATTTATTTATTTATTTATTTATGAGACTTATATACCGCTTTAAGTGCAAGCACTCTCTAAGCGGTGTACACCAGTAAGCAATGTATATATATATATATTTACATTGCCCCCAACAATCTGGGTCCCCATTTTACCTACCCCGGAAGGATAGAAGGCTGAGTCAACCTTGAGTCGGTGAGATTTGAACTGCTGACCTGCTGAACACAGTCAGCTAAAGTGGCCTGCAGTACTGCACTCTAACTGCTGCGCCAGAATATGTATAGATGCACACCTTTACATATACATAACAAATAAGTATTAAATACTGTCCATCTTGAATATATAACGGAAGGAAGAAGCCTGAGAGTTCGCAAGGTTAATGCTGTATGGAATGAAACTCTGGCTGAATCTGGATGTTCTGCTTCGGATACCACGAAACCCCCTCCTCCCAGAAGGTAACAAGGAGAACAGGTCGTGGAGAGGATGTGTAGTGTCCCAGGTAATCTTACGGACCCTGCTCAAGCAACGCTTCTGTGTTATGTCCTGGATGGGAGGGAGGGAACTGCCAATGATCTTTTTGGCCATCCTCACCATTCTCTGCACCGCCTTCCTGTCTGAAGCAGGGATGCTTCCAAACCAGACTGTGATGCTGTATGACAGGATGCTCTCGATCGTCCCCCTGTAGAAAGTGGTCAGGACAGGGGAAGGAAGATGTGCTTTTCTCATGCAACGCAGAAAATACAAGCGCTACTGTGCACGCTTCACCAGTTTCTCACTGTTGAGCGACCAAGCCAGCCTTGTCACCTCCAAGATGCAGCAGTACCACCTGCCCCCCACGTGAATTCAAACGCTGCTACTTCTTTTGGCTCCTCTTTAACTGAACTCAATCCCAGCTTCAAACACGGGGCAAGGGCAAGGGAAGCAAAAGATTTGGCCCACCGCAGTTTAAAGGTGCCAAGCCACTGCATTGGAGGTGCAGGGAGGCATTTACGATTAGACCACTGCAAAAACGGAGCTAGACCACGGTATCAGTAAAATAGCTCCGTTTTTGAGAGGCAAAAGAGAGAGGAAAAAAAAAAAATAAAAAAAAAATAAGAATAATAATATTTAAAAAACAATAAATAAATAAATTCAAAAGAAAAGTAAAAACAAACAAACTCGAAGGACAGACTTGATGGACCACTAAGGTCCTTTTTTCTGCCGTCAGTTTTCTATGCTTCTACGAAAAGGGTTTGGGAAGATGGATGGTTGAGGTACCACTTTGGTAGCAACATCAACTGTTGCTCTTAACCCCTCTTTTCTATTGCAGGAGAGAGATCACAATTAACTACGAGAGTCTTCTGATTGTGGCGGCTTGAAAGACTAACCAATAAACGCATACATAAAGAAGTGTCTACACTAGGCTTTTACAAGATCCCAGCTTTTGTTTATTTATTTGTTGTGATATAACCTCAGAGCCAGCATGCCTGTGTACTTGTCAAAATAACGGAGCATAATGTAAGCCAGCACCAATCTTGATTATTAGGGTGAGAAGGTTCTGAATGCACATTAAAGTTGGCCTTGCTTATAGAAGCTGAATTTCTGTGATATATGCTCTGTTGCATATATCAAAAGCTAATGATCTCATCTGTGAAGAAGATACATCACAAACTATAGGGGGGGAGATACAATTACCGCACAATACATTAGTGTTGCATTGCTAGGATGGGTTTATATTAATTAGGTAGATGCCATTTCCTTTTTTCCCTACAAAAGAAAGCCATCGTTATGAGAGGCTACCATGCTAGTCTTTTATGCTTCATCTAAGTTTGGTTTTAAGAGCATTCCCTGGATATGAGTGCTGAAAACTCATATTCAACTTCATGGCCAAATTTTTAATTTCCCTCCTGCAGGGCTGAAGGTGCCATCCATTCGATGGCACCTTCAGCCCTGTAGAGCAGGGAAATTAGAGTAGAGCAGGGAAATTCAGCAGTAGAGTAGGGAAATTCAGCAGTAGAGCAGGGGTCTTCAAACATGGCCCTTTTATGACTTGTGGACTTCAACTCCCAGAATTCCTCAGCCAGCCTGCCTGGCTGAGGAATTCTGGGAGTTGAAGTCCATAAGTCATAAAAGGGCCAGGTTTGAAGACCCCTGCAGTAGAGGAATGACATTTAAACAGGAGTGGAGCACAAGCTTGGTCAGCCAAGGACATTTTGTAGGTTGTGATTTACTGATCACCACAATGTGAGACTGCCCTGTCCAATGTCATGTGTCTGACCTATTCCCAGATGTTATTCTATTTGAAAAATAAGATATAATAAAATATAAAAGTCATTCTAGCTTGTGCAATAAGAGAAAAGCACTAGCCTCCATAGGGAGAAGCAAATAACAAAAATGATCGTAGTAACATTATGGTTTATGCATAGGGTTTGCGGTTTACATTGTAAGATCTCAACATTCATTTTGTTACTCTGGTTAAACTGTGGGTACCTTGGTGGTCAAACCATGAGCAGATCCCTTACTTTCAGATTGTCTAAATCAGTGGTAGGCAACCTTGGCTCTTTTATGACTCGTGGACTTCAACTCCCAGAATTCCTGAGCCAGCATGGCTCAGCTTAGAAACCTCTCCCTTTCCCCTCAGCATGCCTGGTTCAGGAATTCTGGGAGCTGAAGTCCACGAGTCATAAAAGAGCCAAGGTGGCCTACCCCTGGTCTAAATGCTTCAGAGACACTCAAGTTTTGTTTCAATGTTTCTTTCAAAATTTATTTTTTCTCTTTGTTGCTCCTTGTACTGCTCCATTACTAGCACTCTCATCCATCCATCCATCCATCCATCCATCCATCCATCCTTGAAAGTGGAGTATTTTTAGTGAGCTGACTACATCAATAGCTATTTTATTGTCCTAAACCTCTAAAACAGGGGTCTTCAAACTTGGACCTTTTATGACTTGTGGACTTCAACTCCCAGAATTCCTCAGCCAGGCACGCTGGCTGAGGAATTCTGGGTGTTGAAGTCCACAAGTCATAAAAGGGCCATGTTTGAAGACCCCTGGGTTACAAGAAATATAATTTAAAAAAATCTGAGCAGACCGGTATAATACTGTCTCAACAACCATAAGAAAAGACTGACTCAGGTGATCATCACTAGCACTGATGATGCTACCTAGTGGGGTAATGAAACATCTGCAAGAAAACAACGAAGCCCAGAGAGCACCAGGGACCCCCCCTCCTCAACCCGGTTTCAACCCTGACTATAAATATTCTCCATTATTGGTATCACAGAGAACCATCTAGTCATACTGACATAAGTAGTATATTGTGGGGAATGTGAAGTCTTTTTTTTAATTTCCAAGTGTCTTTACATAAAAAAAAAAAAATCCAAGGAGAGTTGTCTATATGAAATAAGCAACAATCTCAATCATTCACAATTAGAGAAAAAAAAAACCTAAGAAAAGTTGAGCTTTTGAGCCCTTGATATCTTTGGCCTTTGCTTAAAATAACACAAGGGGCTGTTCATGAACCATTCATCAGAAGAAAAGTTCCTAAAATAATACCCGAGATAAAGAAAGGCCACTTGATAGATGAAAGAAATAGAATGAAATAAAAGACAACTCAATATCCCTCAATCTAATTTTGTAAACCGAGTCCCTCTTTTTTTCCGCCGCCTCCTTAATCTTTGAAGCCAGCGTCTCCAAAGGGTACATATTTCTACTTTCCATCGCTTCAAGTAATCCTCGACTTCTAACAGTTCATTTAGTGACTGTTTGAAGTTACAACGGCACTGGAAAAAAGGGACATGACCGTTTTTCACACTTATGACCGCTGCAGCATCTCCATGGTCACATGATCAAAAATTCAGACACTTGGCAGCTGACTCATATTTACGACGGTCGCAGTGTCCTGGGGTGTGTGTGTCATGTGATCCCTTTTTTTTCAACCTTCTGGCAAGCAAAGTTAATGGGGGAAGCCAGATTCACTTAACAACCGTGTTACTAACTTAACAACTGCAGTCATTCACTTAAGAACTGTGGCAAAAAAAGTCGTAAAATGACCTTGGAGGTCATCTAGTCCAACCCCCCACTCAGGCATTTCAGACAAATGGCTGTCCAGTGTTGGAGCATTCACCGCTTCTGCAGGCAGGTTGTTCCACTGGTTAATTGTCCTCACTGTCAGGAAATTCCTCCTTAGTTCTAGGCTGCTTCTCTCCTTGCTTAGTTTCCATCCATTGCCTGTCTTCAGATGCTTTGGAGAATAGCTTGATTCCCTCTTCTTTGGGGCAGCCCCTGAGATACTGGAACACTGCTATCATGTCACTCCTCATCCTTCTCTTTGTTAAACTAGACACCCCCAATTCCAGCAACCATTCCTTATATGTTATTTGGGGGGATTGAATTAGAGAGTTTGCAGAAAATTTGGTGGATGGCATATAATTTTTTAAAAAAACAGCGCAAAAATATTGCTTTACTGTCAGTTGATTTTGTACACTGCTGTCAGGCACAAAAGACCAGATTCGCAAGTGAAGATCCAATGAATCTGACTTATAAGTAGTCCTCAACTTATGATCAGAACGGAGTCTCAAATTTCCATTGCCGAAGTCCGTCTAACTCCAAGCAGGTGTAACCTTTAATTAAGAAGATTCCTGTGCATAGGCTTTTTAGCGATATGGGTAGTCCTCAACATACAACCAGTTGTTCAGTGAGTGATTCCCCATTTTGTGACCCTTTTTTCGGCCATGGTCGTTCAGCAAATCCCCAAAGTTGTGAAGTGAGCCTTGAAGTCATTAAGCGAATCTGGCTTCCCTCATTAACTTTGCCTGTCAGAACCTCTCTAATGAGGCTGCAATTGACAATGCCAGGACCCCAGGCTGGTGCAACTGTCGTACATGCATGCGGGTTCCCAAGTATCATGGGGATGCTGCAATGGACATAAGTGTGAAAACTGGTCATAAGTCATTTTTTTCAGTACAGCTGTAACTTTGAATGGTCCATAAACAAATGGTTGTATGTTGAGGACTACCCATGTCACTAAAAAGCCTATGCACAGGAATCTTCTCAATGAAAGGTTACACCTGCTTGGAGTTAGACGGACTTCAAGGGAGGTTGGGCTTAGTTCGCTTGTGGCTACGTAGGGATTCTAGGCCAGGGGTAGGCAACCTTGGCTCTTTTATGACTCGTGGACTTCAACTCCCAGAATTCCTGAGCCGGCATGAGGGAACTATGCCCCCCTCATGACTTGTGGACTTCAACTCCCAGAATTCCTGAGCCAGCATGGCTCAGCTTGGAAACCTCTCCCTTTTCCCTCAGCATGGCTGGCTCAGGAATTCTGGGAGTTGAAGTCCACGAATCATAAAAAGAGCCAAGGTTGCCTACCCTTGTTCTAGGCTGATCCCTCTTTTACCTCCGCCCCCAGGTTCTGCCATTATTCCTTCTCCTACAACCGGTTTGATTGAGACTCTACAATTCCTAAATCTCAAAAATAAATACTGCATTCAAGTAAAGCAACTATTCTGCTTCCTGTCAATCATTTCTAGCAAGTCAGCCTTTGAGCCAATCGGTTTTATCCTACTTGTTAAATATCACGCTCCCCTCAGCCTTTTGTAAATTGCCGCACATAAATCTAACCTTAATACTGAATCAACCGGGCTGCAACTCTCACCGAAAAAGGAGGGTGGTTTAAAAAAAAAAAATTAAATATGACATTAAAGAACTTTCCTGAGACACAGCTGGGGCTTCATAATAATAGCCAGCATAATAAAGGAGGAGAAACAGGAAATCTTTTTTGTCTTCTTTCAGCCCGGCAAGGACTAAAGTGGCATTCCAGAAACAGACTTCCTTGGGAGTGATTATGAGAGCAGTTCTATTGCCTTCAATGAGCTCTTAATGGTCCTCTAATGGAGCTCCAGTGGTTTTGAGCACTGAATGAAATGATTCATCCTGTGCAATTACATTTGTGTAAAACTGCATTGGCCTATGATAATATAGGCCAGGTGGCCTTAATCACCTGTTGATGCCTACACATTTCTTTTCTGAGGAACAGCCAAGGGAAACTAAGTGCAGAGAAATGTACATCATGTGAACATCCTTGGAAGATATATATATATATATAAATAATATTGGAACAGAGTGTTTTTTTTTAACCCCCACTCAATGTTGCCTCAAACTAATTTACCTTTAAAACAGAAGGACGTGTCAGGGGCAACTAACCAGTAGCATTCGTTGAGTTCACAGCACAGGGGAGTTTATTATTACCATCTATGCACAAGAATCTAGTCAACCAATGGTCAACCAATTGGCACTAGATAAGGTCAATGGAGAGCATCAAAGAATTGAGGCCTTTGAACTATGGTGCTGGAGAAGAATCCTGCAAGTCCCTTGGACTGCAAGGCGATCAAACCGGTCAGTCCTAGAGGAGATCAACCCTGACTGCTCTTTAGAAGGCACAGATCCTGAAGTTGAAACTCAAAATACTTTGGCCACCTAATGAGAAGGAAGGACTCACTGGAGAAGAGCCTAATGCTGGGAAAGATTGAGGGCAATAGAAGAAGGGGACGACAGAGAATGAGGTGGCTGGATGGAGTCACTGAAACAGTAGGCGTGAAATGGACTCCAGAAGATGGTAGAGGACAGGAAGGCCTGGAGGAACGTTGTCCATGGGGTTGCGATGGGTCGGACACGACTTCGCAACTAACAACAACAAAGTCAATGGAATCCACGGGGTCTGGACATGAGTCTTTTGTGGCAATGGAAGGATTCTAAACTGATGACATGTTTAACTCCGCCTTCTAGATCAGCCTGCTCTTCTCCTACAGGTTATCATAAATTACATTAGAATACAGGTAGTCCTAGACTTAAAACCATTAAAACCATTTGTTTAAAGTTAGGCATTGAAAAAAAGTGACTTACATTAAAAATTCCATTCAAAGAGAGCAAGGTATAATCCTAATACAAATGCTGTGTTTACTGGACCTTAATGCAAGAGCATCTTAACACAACATTAAGAATGGTACCTTCTGGGTTCTAAATTTCTGACTGTCACATGTGCAGATTGGATGGGAAACTTTGGGAATGATCTAAGTCTGATTCCCAAAGCCTAAGTGTGATGAAAAATGTTTGATTATTTTTTTTAATAAAAAATCTGGAATTTAAAACACTTGGGGAAAGTAACCTCTTTCTCCGTCTTCTTTAATAATATTTTTTATGAAAGTTTGCAAATACAGAAATAAAAATTAATACCAAACTAGGAAGAACATATGTAGATAAAGTCCAGAAAAATATATAATAAAAAAATTAAAAGGTACATAAAGAAATAACTCCACCCTCCCTCCAGTCAAATAAAAACAACTTCAGTAATTTAATGTCTGAGTGTATTATTTCCAACTATCCTCCAATTCTTCCACAATATTGCTCCATTATATTAAGGTATTTCTTTTCCTTTAATTGTAATATGTAGTTACTCTGGTTCCCTCTAGTCCAGGGCTTTTCAACCAGTGGTACAGGTACCACCTGTGGTACATTGGCCTCTGGCAGGTGGTACGCGACCATCCTAGAAAAGTGGTAGCGGGGGAGGGAAATGAGCTGAACCGGTGGCAGCACCGCACAAGCCTGAGCGAGAGATGGCTGGAGCTGCAGGGCTGTCGGGGCTCAGTGGAAGCGCCAGGATCAACACCAGGCTCCAGCTGGAGCTCAGCACAGATCCTGGTGCTTCTGCTGAGCCCTTAAGAAGCACCGATCAGCTGGAATGTTGCAGCATCTCCAGGGTCTTGTGATTTACATTCAGATGCTTGGCAACTGATTCATATTTATGACGGTCACAGTGTTCCAGGGTCATGTGAAGTGACTAAAACCTACTGCAACCACCCAGCAGATGGGGGGAATAAAAACCATACACCCCCCACCCCACCTCTGCTGCCAATCCTCAACAGAAATGCTCACAACAATGAAAACCTCGTACTGGAGGAAGAGCGCCACCAGGTGGGCAGGCAGGTGTCTTGCTTGGCTGTGGCTTGGGGTGCACTTTTTTCAGTGTTACTGTAACTTCGAACAGTCACTAAGTGAACTGTTGTAAGTCAAGGACTACCTGTACGTTATCACTTTTTTTCCTTTTTGGGGGGGGGGTCATCAAGTTTTTGACACCTTGCTAGGCGACTGGTGGTACTCGGATGTTGCCATATCCTAAAAGTGGTACAATGGGTGAAAAGGTTGAAAAGCCCTGGACTAGTCAACCTTCAAAGTCCCCTTTTATCATGTATTTTTCCCTAATCAACAATATCTTCCCAAGGAAGGTTAGCTTCAAAATCTTCATATATATATCTTTGTAAAATTTAAAACACCTAATAGGAAATATTCTTTCAAGTCTCCCCTTAATCTCACCCCTTAAACTATTTATAATTTTCCCAAAATTTTAGTCATCTTTTTCCATTTAGTCAAAAATATATTTTCCTCTTTTTCTCTAAACACATTCAAGTATCACGTGGGAAGAATCAGAAGCATACATTAAGTTGCAGTTCAGATTTATTGCTTCAGCCTATACATCTAGCCAACTAAAGATCAGTACTAAATTGACACCAGATAAGGGTCAACAGAATTCAAAAGGGGTTGAACTTGGACCATTTGTGGCAACGTAACAACTCTAAACTGATGACGCTCTTAACTCCCCCCCCCAGCATTAGCTGTTCTCCTATATCGAGTGGAAACTACTTGTTTGTTTTTTAAACTATGTGCACTTTATTGATAACCCAGTGGATTTCAGCTGCTATTTTATATATCCATCTCCTGAATCTTTGCCAGTCTAAAAACAAATCATTATAGTGCCTTGCAACTGGGGCACTGCAGTTCAGATACGAAGCAAAGCTAATCCTCTCCCAATTTTATTAACTTTGAAAAAAGGAGAATGAAAATCTACCTCTTCTTTCAGAACCTCCATTATAAATCTGCCGAGGGCTTTTATAAAAATGATTCTGAACATTCACGTGTGAGCCTGTGTCTGCACACACACACACACACAAATAGGAGGGTGTTCAATGGATTTTTATTACCTAGTTTTAAATCCATTGTATATTGCCCATGGCACTTGAATCAGCAGAAGGACGATTTATAAATGTTAAATACAAACATACCTCATTATAGCTGGTGGTTTCATGAAGTATACATGAAGAAGCCTCCCCAGATATTAGCTTTCATGTGTGAGAGAAATGTGTTTCTATTATTCCTCTAAAGAACTGAAGCCAAGAATCAAACTAACCACTGATCGTTGCAGTCCTGCTAATTTTTATTTATTTTAGGGAGACTTGTTCCTTTCACACAATTATTCAGTTCACACATTCATACAAATTACTCTTCTCATACATCAGTACCCAATGTGTTGACCACATTTCAGCAATGCTGATGGGGATGGGGATGGGGTCAATATCTTTGCCCTTCAACTGTATAAGAAAGGGGAAAGAAGGCTAAAGAATTATAGAATTTCTCTGCCCAGCATAAGATCTCCGTCTTCCTTTTCTCTCTCTCTCTCTCTCTCTTTTCTTTTTGGAATCCACCAAGGCAGCTCCACTTTTAAAAGAGCCTCCGATGCCAATCAACAGTGAAACAAACTGATGCCTCCACATTCGAGGGTCCACTTTATGGGTGGGGTTTGGCCTGGGAGCTGTGCTGAATATCTATGGAGATTCTCAATCATCCAGGTCATGATTGTCTCAAAGAGGCTTCAGTTCTTGAAGACCTCAAGACGTTTCTGGGATGAGAAGCAAAACATCTTCAAAGAAAAACAAAGGAAGTCCAGTTGTCCCTTGAAAAAGCACCTTTGGGATGAGCTAGGCCAGTGGTGGCGAACCTATGGCACGCGTGCCCTCGGAGCCCTCTCTGTGGGCACACGCACCGTCGCCCAGGCCCACCTCCTCTCACGGCCCCCTCCTCACCAGCAGCCCCCCCCGGAGGAGAGTCGCCCCTGGGAACGGCCCACGCAAAGCAGCGCAGCCAAGGACATGGTAGCTGGGCAGCGGGGACAAGACTCCACCCTTGTGCCCCGTTGCGCGCAGATGATGCTGCAGGGCATGGGTGGAGGTGTGGCCGCCATGGCGCTGCTGGGCTGCCTGGGTGATCTGTGGCGGGACATGGAGATGGTGGGTGGCCCAGCGGGCAGGGCAGAGTGGGGACGGGTGGGGGGTGGTTTTGGGACACTTGGTCTCTAAAAGGTTCGCCATCACTGAGCTAGGCTAAAATGACCAGATCATGGTTGTCCCCAAAGTGCTTTTTCAAGAGGTTTCAGGTCTTCAAGAACTGAAGAAGCTTCTTGGATGAGAAGCGAAACGTCTTCAAAGAAAAACAAAGGACGTCCACTTGTCTCTTGAAAAAGCACCTTTGAAATGATCTGGCCAAAAGCCAATCGCGGCTGGTATATCAAAGCAGCTTTTCGTGACCGCTGGGAGATCCTCCATCTCCTCCTGCAGCTTGCTAAATGACTTTGAGGGGGAGAAACAGTTGCCAATGCTGGAGAGATCTGAGAAGCCACAGAAGGGTGGTGGTGGGAAAAAAATGAATAAAAATACCCCCCAATGACTTTGGGAACAAAACTCCAGGCCTCCTCTCCTCCCCCCCCCCGATTTTCTCCTCTTTCCTAGAGATCTTCATTTCAGCATAAATGCACAATAATGTTGCCTTGGCTGGCACATCTGGGGCCAGTGACAATTGTGCCATTGTTGTCTGCTGAAGAATATCGGCCGTCCCTGGCTTATCTGCCGACTCACTAGCTTATCCCCCAAATGCTGGACCAATAAATATTTCAATAATGGACATCCGGTGGCAACTGGCACAATGTAAATGCTTTTCCGGCATTGCCTCCAGAGGCATCCATTGTGTCTTGGCCCCTACGTACAAACACAAAATGCACATGGGCACGCCGACAGGCACACACACCCACAAGTGCCTTTTCTTTGCTCCCTTCCTCTTATCCCATAAGGTCTCATGAAATTATCAGCCACGGTAATAAGAAACGGTGAGGCAGAGACGGTTGTGAAATATGTTGTGTAAATGAATTATGTTGCAGAGATTATCCTCCTTGATGGAATAATTGTATTAAATTAAGCAAGGATGTTCATATGACGGATGGTGGAATTAGATAATTTTCCTCCCCGAGAGAGAAGGGGCGGAGGGAGAAAGCGAGAGAGATAGAAAGAGAGAGAGGGAAAGAGAGAGGGGGAGAGAGAGAGGGAGAGAGAAAAAGAGAGATGAGAGGAGGAAGAGAGAGAGAAAGAGAGAGGGAGGGAAAGAGACAGAGGGAAAGAGACAGAGGGAGAGAGAGAGAAAGAGAGAAAGAGAGGGGGGAGAGAGAGGAGGAAGAGAGAGAGAGAGAGATAGAGAGAGGAGAGAGAGAAAGAGAGAGGGAGGGAAAGAGAGAGAGGGAGAGAGAGAGAAAGAGAGAGAGAAAGAGAGGGGGGAGAGAGAGGAGGAAGAGAGACAGAGAGAGATAGAGAGAGGAGAGAGAGAAAGAAAGAGAGGGGGAGGAGAGCGAAGACGGGTGAGGGAGGCAGACAGACAGGGAGAGAGAGTCCTATAACACTTCAGGATTCCCTGCTCATCTCTTCTCCTGCCTTTTTCAGGGTTCTGACCATGCTGGCTCAGGAATTCTGGGAGTTGAAGTCCACAAGTCATGAAGGGGCCATGTTTCCCCACCTCTCTATTAGACACATACAGATCTGGCTGGCTCAGGCATTCTGGGAGTTGAAGTCCACAAGTCATGAAGGGGCCATGTTTCCCCACCTCTCTATTAGACACATACAGATCTAGCTGGCTCAGGAATTCTGGGAGTTGAAGTCCACAAGTCATGAAGGGGCCATGTTTCCCCACATCTCTATTAGACACATACAGGTCTAGCTGGCTCAGGCATTCTGGGAGTTGAAGTCCACAAGTCATGAAGGGGCCATGTTTCCCCACCTCTCTATTAGACACATACAGATCTAGCTGGCTCAGGCATTCTGGGAGTTGAAGTCCACAAGTCATGAAGGGGCCATGTTTCCCCACCTCTCTACTAGACAGATACAGATCTGGCTGGCTCAGGCATTCTGGGAGTTGAAGTCCCCAAGTCATGAAGGGGCCATGTTTCCTCTGTACTAGACCAATACAGATCTGAGCTTTCCTTTTGTTCAAGAAGGAAGCCAATGCAACTGATATAAAGTCCCCAAAAGAGGGATGGGAAAAAACACAAAATATCTAAGAATCAGCTAATATTAGTAAGATATAGGGAAGAAAGGAGAGACACTATGGAGGGATGGTTAAAGTGTTGGACTGGCATCAGGGAAAATCTGATTGAAGTACCCCTCCCCCCGACCACCACAGATATTGCTTTCGAATTATGGTGCTAGAGAAGAGTCTTGCGAGTTTCCCTTGCACTGCAAAGAGATCCAATTAGACAATCCTAAAGGAAATGAAGCCTGACTGTTCTTTGGAGGGACGGAGACTGAAGTTGAAACTCAAATACTTTGGCCACCAAATGAGAAGAGGGAACTCTTTGGAAAAGACGCCGATGCTGGGAAAGATGGAAGCCAAAAGGAGGAGGACGGCGGAGGAGGAGATGGTTAGATTGTGTCATCAACACAATGAACATGAATTTGGACAAACTCTGGGAGAAAGTGGAGGACAGGGAGCCTGATGTGCAACATCCATGGACCCAACTTAGCAACAAAACAACAATAATCACACACAGAGAGAAGCTCCTTGGGTGGTTTTGGACCAGCCATTCTCTCAGTCCACTCTACTCTATAGGTTCTCCATGACTTATGACCATAATGGAGTCTGCCCATCGTAGTTGTAAGCTGTGATGCTCACAAAATGGGATTGACTTGATTTGGGGACTCTTTCTATGGGAGTTGTTAAGTGAAAAACCATAGATGTTAAGTCAATCCACAGTCATTAAGCAAATTCGTTCAGTGAATAAATGGCTCGCTATGGCACAGTTTAGCTAAAAACCAGATTTTTTGGCAAAAATGTCATCACTTGTTCTTGATCAGGGGAGTGCCTGCAATCTACATTTCTCTCCAAAGTAATTCCTTTCAATCTGACAGGTGCAGGAATTTAGAAGATAAATTGATAAATGAGACCGCTAGACCCCCCCCCCCAATCTACATACCTAGATAATTATTCCTTAGAAGCCTATAAGTAAACCTGATCATCCTGTTTACTTCCAGTTCAAAGGAAAATTGTACCAGTCAAGGATGAGACCTACATAGATCATGCACACACAACCCTATATATTTTTCATATACATTTTTCTGACCATACCCCCCCCAGCAAGCCCCTGCTGATCATAATTATCACCCTCCATTCCCCTAATTATAACAATCAAGTTCCTAGCAGGATGACAGTGCTTGGATGGGAGACAACCAGGAAATCTCAGAGCGGTAATCTGGAGTAGAAAGTGGAAAAAATCACTGAGAAGATGGACATTCTTATACAGTCATTAAGGAATATATGTTCTCCTTCATCAGATTAAAACTGAAATAGAAGATCTGGCAATATTTCCCAGAGAAGAAGGTTTGGGATAACTCTTAGTTATTGTTTTTCCTCTCCTCCTAAGCTCAGAGGGTTTTTTTCCCCCTTAAATCCTAGGGAAAATATCTATTTTTTTTTATTAAAATTCCTGGTTTTTTCCCCTTAAATCCTAGGGAAAACGTCTATTTTTTTTTATTAAAATTCCTGTTTTGGCCCAAAGTTCTGCTCAGCTATGATGAGCAAGGTAAATTCCAGGGAGATGTTTTCAAACCAGCTTCACTCATTTGGATGTTTGTTGTTTGTTGGAATAACAAAATATTAGAGTAGATATATCAAACACAAGGCCCGGGGGACAGATGCGGCCCGCGAAGTGGTTTCATGCGGCCTGCGAAGCCATCCTGGAAACAGTGAGGGAACGGCCCCCGCTGCCTTGGCCCTGGCCCAGGCCAGCTGGGAGCCAATGTACAATTTTGTGGTGGCCATCTATGCTGAAACGCATTCAGTCTTGGCTCCACAAGGCCGTCTGGAAACAGCAAGGAACCAGCCCCTGCTGCATCGGCCCTGCCCCCTGGGTGCATGCTGGGGAGGTGTCATCCTTTGTGAGAAATGAAAAAATGGACCATGCCTTGGTGATCGCCCCGGTCCCACCCCCAGATCTGTCCCACTCCTGCCCAGGCCCCCACAGGCTTCCTTGACGCGAACGATGTAGAGTTGGCCATGCCCACCCAGTAGGCCACACCCACTCCAGCCATGCCCCCCCAATAGGGCGCACCCATCCTGGCCACACCCATCCACCCCCCAAGGGCAACCACAATGCTGATGCGGCCCTCACTGAAATTGAGTTTGACACCCCTGTGTTAGAGCATCAAAAAGAAGATGCAAAGCATAAGACTGGATGATAAACATCTAGTTCTTTACCCAGTTTCTCTCTCTGGGGTCTGGGTTGGTGGCTCGGTGTCAAAGGGAGGGGCAGACACCTTTACACGTGCGTGCACACACACCCAAATGTAGCTGCGCACACGTACGCAGGAATGGGGCTGTGAGCATGCGTACTCCATAAAGGGGCTGCTAGCACTGGAGCGAGGGTCATGCCAAGGCTAGCGCCGGCGTGAGAGTCATATTGAGTTTAGCGCTGAGGCTAGCAATGGTGCGACGGACGCACCCCGAGGCTATCCCTGGTGCAAGAATCGCAGCAAGGGTTGCATCGAGCCTAGCGCCAGTACAAGGGGGGGTGAACATAACCGCATGCGTGCACACACTGGCCAGCCACTTATGCGGCCCGGTGGCCAAAAGGCCACGGCCTGTAGTTTGGGGACCTCTGTCTTAGAGCATCTTCAATTGCTGCCTTATTGTGTAGAATACTTTTCCATCTCATTCTGCAACTTTGCTCTGAGTCATACCAGTGGCTGGGAACATCAATTCCTAAGTGCAGTGAATTGTTGGCTGTTTCACCCCCCCCCCTCTATAAATATGACTTAATCATTCTGTTTTTGCACAGTTCATCGTCCAACACCCATTTTACAGCCTGCAGCTGGCCATCAGACAAACAACAAACGCTACATTTTCTCTTTTAGGCCACCACCCCCCTGATCTCATCTTTTGTTTCTTTGCTATGATGTCCTGGTGCCGCGGTAAAAAATATGGTGTCTGGTTACAATGACCCGCGTTTCTGCCTAGAAAGCTTTAGCTTTTATGCTCCTCTCTTCCAAATGCTGTTTTGCTGAGATAGTGAGTCGGCATGTTGCTTTTCCAATGCATTTGGCACATTAATTCCTTCGTGCTTCATGCTCAATATAATAAAAAGAACAACTGAGTGAAATTTCTTTTGATGGCAACCATTTCAGTCAGCTTGCACAGGATTGTTTTCCACTGTACAATCAATCAGAATAGAGGTGTCTGAGACCTTGGAGGTCTTCTAGTCCAACCCCCTGTTCAGGCAGGAGACCCTACACCATTTCAGAGAAGCGACTGTGCAGTCTCTTCTTAAAAACCTCAAGTAATGAAGCACCCACAACTTCTGGAGGCAGGTTGTTCCACTGGTTAATTGTCCTCACTTTTAGGAAGTTTCTCCTTAATTCCAGGTTGCTTCTCTCCTTGATTAGTTTCCATCCATTGTTTCTGGTCTTACCTTCAAGTACTTTGGAGAATAATTTGACCCCCTCTTCTTTGTGGTGGCCCCTCAAAATAATGAAATACTGCTATCATGTTCACCCCTAGTCCTTCTTTAGATTAGCCTGCCCAATTCCTGCAACTGTTCTTCATATGCTTTAGTTGCCAAGCCTTTAATCATCCTAGTTGCTTTTCTCTGCACTTTTTACAAAGTCTCAACATGTTTTTTTTTTGTAACGTGGTGACCAAAATTGGATGCATTTACTAAGGTTTTGTAAAGTACTAATACTTCACATGATTTTGGTTCTTTGCCTCTGTTTATGCAACCAAGCATTGAATTACCTTGTTTCCCCAGAAATAAGACCCAGTCTTATATTTTTTTTGCCTCCAAAAGAGGCACCAGATCTTATTTTCGGGGGAAGTCTTACCCACTTACATTAGGACCTCCAAAGCCAGGCTTCCCACGCCCCGACACTGCCTTGCCTCACCGGCCCACTTCTTCTGCGGCCGCTCGCTGCCGCTTGTGTGCATCACCCCCAGCCTCCGTTTTGCTGCTAGAGGACTTCCGGAAAGGCCTTGGCAGCCAAGAAACGAACTCCGGATTGACGTGCATGGTGCCCCCCCCAGCTTCCGTTTCGCCATCAGAGGCCTTCCAGAAAGGAGGCTGGGGGCACTGTACCCATCAATCTGGACCTCGTTTCTTGGCTGCAGAGACCTTTCCGGAAGGCCTCTGACAGCAAAACGGAGGCCGGAGGGTGAGGTGCAGGCAGTCGCAGAAGCAGTGAGCAGTTGCAGTTGCAGAAGAAGTGGGCCAGCAAGGCAGGTGTTGGGGTGTGGGTTGCAACTGTCCTAAGGTAAGTGGGAGTGAGGTGTGTGTATGAACCAGTTGCCAAGCATCTGAATTTTGACCACGTAACTATGAGGATGCTGCACTGGTTGTAAATGTAAACAATATAAGTCACTTTTTTTCAGTGCAAGTATAAAGGCCTTTGAACTCTGGTGCTGGAGAAGACTCCTGCGAGTCCCCTGGACTGCAAGGCGATCAAACCGGTCAGTCCTAGAGGAGATCAACCCCGACTGCTCTTTAGAAGGTCAGATCCAGAAGTTGAAACTCAAGTACTTTGGCCACCTAATGAGAAGGAAGGACTCACTGGAGAAGAGCCTCATGCTGGGAAAGATTGAGGGCAATAGAAAGAAGGGGACGATAGAGAATGAGGTGGCTGGATGGAGTCCCTGAAGCAGTAGGAGTGAGCTTCAATGGACTCCAGAAGATGGTAGAAGACAGGAAGGCCTGGAGGAACGTTGTCCATGGGGTCGCGATGGGTTGGACACGACTTCACAACTAACAACAACAAATAATTTTGAATGGTCACCAAATGAACGGTTATAAGTTGAGAACTATTTGTATGGCAGTGCTTCCCAAACCTGGGTTAATTACCCCAAATTAGGCAAGACTAGTTTTTCTTTGGGTAGCAACACACAAATCCATTACCCACCACAAGAGAGACATTCAAATTGACTCAAAAGATTGGCAGGTATACTAAAATGTATTCAAAACTCTCACAAAGCATTCCTGTTAAGGTGAAAATGAATGAAATAGCCTGTGGTAATTTGTTAAAATGACAGAAAGATCATTCGATGATATTGTTTTTATAATACAGGAAGTGTTCAAGTTACGATCATTCATTCAGCACTCAAAGTTATGACGGTGCTGAAGGAAGGGACTTATGATCTGTCCTCAAAGTTTGATATGACTTTCTGATAAGTAGTTTTGGGTAATAATGGAAAAAGTTTAGGAAGCACTGGACTATGTTTTTCTTATATCACAGTGATTTCTTTCCCCCCTCAACTATAATCGTTCATCGATTACACTGTGTTTCTTTCTACATCCTCTCTCTCTCTCTGTATATATATACAGTATATATGTGTGTGTGTATCTATTATCTATCTATCTATCTGTCTGTCTGTCTGTTTATATATCGATCTCTATCTATGTCTGTCTGTCTGTCTGTCTGTTTATATATCGATCTCTATCTGTCTGTTTACATATCGATCTCTATCTATCTATCTATCTATCTATCTATCTATCTATCTATCTATCTATCTATCTCTATCTGTCTATCTACCTTTCTATATCTATCTATCTATCTATCTATCTATCTATCTATCTATCTATCTATCTATCTATCTATCTATCTATCTATCTATCTATCTACCTTTCTATATCTGTCTGTCTGTCTGTCTGCCTGCCTATCTATCTATCTATCTATCTATCTATCTATCTATCTATCTATCTATCTATCTATCTATCCTCTCTGTCTCTCTGTATATATATGTGTGTGTATGTGTCTGTCTATCTATCTATATCTGTCTATCATCTATCCATCTGTCTGTCTGTCTGTCTGTCTGTCTGTTTGTCTGTCTGTCTGTTTATATATCGATCTCTCTCTCTCTCTCTCCCTGTCTGTTTGTTTGTCTGTCTATGTATCTATCTATGTATCTATCTATCTATCTATCTATCTATCTATCTATCTATCTATCTATCTATCTATCTATCTATCTATTTATCTACCTACCTACCTACCTACCTATCTCCTTTCCCCTCCAATTAATAGTTATTTAGTTAGGAAAAGGCTAAGAAACGGAAAGGGAAGGAGAACGAAATGTCCTCTAACTACTGCAAACAGCCTGGGAGGAAACCAGAGGAAGTTACTTGTGAAGCTACCCAGCACTGAACATTGTTGCATTTCAAATGATCGACGTGAAAAACAGAAAGCCGGCTGATCAAAGTCGGTCACCTCTTTCTGCGGTGGATGCTACCTATGCTGGAAGCATCCCACCACCTCGACCTCACGCCTACAAAAGGAATTCATTTCAAAAAGAAGGCAGACCAAAGCACATGGATATCAAAACAAATTAGCCACAGATCCCTCCTCCCGCTGAGCATGTACAACAAGAGAAGAAAAGAACAGGGACTGGAAAAGATACATACAGCCCTGAAGTTCAGGGATATATATATATAAAAGAAGAAGAAAGACAGGGAGAGAACGCGACTCGTATGTCAAAGAAAGGAGCTTTTTTTAAAAAAAAAAAAATGAAACAACTTGGACAATGTTCAGAGGACAGAGAGATTCCTTTTCAAAATCCACTTGGATTCTTTCTGATCTTGTGTTTTCTCCCTACGTTGTCTAAAAAAAAATAAAGTCTCCACAAGTTTAGCATGACTTCTGGTGAATACTCCAGCATGTTCAAGTGCCGTGTTTTTGTATTTTTTTTTTTGCCAATTGTACAGAAGTGGTATGCTATTGCCTTCTTCTGGGCTCAATTACAGGCATGAATTGAGGGCTACCTGTACAATCGACGGCTTCAAAACGCGTCAAATTTGGTATTCAATGTGTTTTGAAGCAGAAATCTGAACTTTTTTTAATTAGGTATAATGCCAGAAAAGACTAAAAAACAAAGCCTATTATTTGATTTTGCACGTCACAACAGCGGCAAGAATTATATTTGCGCAATATTGGAAAAATGAAGGAATACCATCAGATGAAGAAATAATTAAAAAGATGATTCAATTTATTTTAGAACTTGGGAAATTTTTTATCAATGGTTAGAGACACGTTAGAACTTGAAGGATTCAATATTTTAGAATAGATGACTGATTTTTAATCGAGTTCTAACTAACATTTTGATGATATGATTATTTTTCCTGATTTCCTGATTCTCATTTGTTACTTTTAATTGTTAGGATTTTTTTGAGATTTTATTAGTAGTGTTTACTTAATAGATCAACGTATTTGTTTACTAATTGTTTCTAATATGTTATAGTCCAAGCTGTGGTAAAAATGGTTGAATATGATATTTACTCATTATTATGATCCGGACGGTAGCTTGTTTGTTGGAATATGTGATTGTACCTATCCTTACTTTACCCTAATTCCTTATTCCCTTCCCTTTCCCCTTTCCTTCCACCCCTTTCTTTACCATACCTGTATTGTTCCTATTTTTCCTTATCTATATAAACTTAATAAAATTTTGTTAAAAAAAATACTAGAATGTGCAGAGATGGACAGATTGACTATGAGACTGAAAGAAGAAGAAGAAACAGAATATTATCAAACTTGGGACTTATTTGATCGATGGCTAGAGGAAAAAATAAAGGATTAGGAATTAAATATGTATTAGTGAATTTAAACTCAGACAGCACGTTGGTTGAAAAATTATTATTGTATGTATGGAAAAAAAATAATAAAATCTTATATTAAAAAAAAGAAATCTTGTCCCAGCACTCATCTTTCTCCTGGAAGTTGATGCACAAGGACAGGGGTCTTCAAACTTGGCCATTTTATGACTTGTGGACTTCAACTCCCAGAATTCCTCAGTCAGCGTGCCTGGCTGAAGAATTCTGGGAGTTGAAGTCCACAAGTCATAAAAGGGTCAAGTTTGAAGACCCCTGGCTTAAATCTAACAAACAAAATGGAGGCTGGCTGAGGAATTCTGGGAGTTGAAGTCCACAAGTCATAAAAGGGCCAAGTTTGAAGACCCCTGTCTTAAATCTAACAAACAAAATGGAGGCTGGCTGAGGAATTCTGGGAGTTGAAGTCCACAAGTCATAAAAGGGCCAAGTTTGAAGACCCCTGTCTTAAATCTAACAAACAAAATGGAGGCTGGCTGAGGAATTCTGGGAGTTGAAGTCCACAAGTCATAAAAGGGCCAAGTTTGAAGACCCCCGCACAAGGAAGAACTTGCTGTCCTCAGCTTTCTCGTGACTCACTATTTCTTCCAGCAGAAATAGCGGGTCACATGGTAAGTCATGTGGTTTTTCTCGGTCTTCATCGATTTCAGTATTCGGCATGTCTTCCGGAACTAATTAATGACAAGGATCGAAATACCACTGTATATACATTCTTTAAATGTAGATGAATGTCTTCTTTTGCCTGTGAATACCTATCTTCCATTATCCTTAACTGTGGATCTTTCATTAGTATGGGTATGGTTGAATTTTGACCTTTCTTCCAGAAATAAGTTCTATGCAAACTACAAAGAAGAATATAAAAACCGCAGGTATGCTGATAAAAGTGAGTATGCTTGCTGGAATGATTCTATATCTTTTTTTTACATACTGCATATGTCTACTTTTGATCTCTTCCTTTGCAAAAAAAAAAATGTTCGTCTCGTCTTACAGAGATACTTTAGGGAGCTTTTCTTGACAATATTCCCATGGAGATCTCATGTTGAGTTTCATCTGTCACTACATATTTACGCAAAGTGATGGAATGCAACAGGATTGACAGGTTCATGGAGTAAGTTGACATTTTGTGCCACAGACTCAATTGTTATAAATTGATCCTCTTCTTCTCTCTGTTTGTTAGTCAGAATTATTTACCTGACGAGTTGCTTATCAGGTGCAGTGTTAGTAACACTTTATAATGCCTTGATAAGATCACACTTGGAATACTGTATGCAGTTTTTGTCTCTATGGTATTAAAAAAAGGGCTCTTCAAACTCAGCCGTTTTATGACTTGTGGACTTCAACTCCCAGAATTCCTCAGCCAGCATGCCTGGCTGAGGAATTCTGGGAGTTGAAATCCAGAAGTCATAAAACAGCCAAGGTTGAAGACCCCTGGTCTAGAAAGAGTGCAGAGAAGAGCATCAAAGATGATTAGGGGACTAAAGCTAAAACATGGTTGCTGGAATTGGGTATGTCTAGTTTAATGAAGAGAAGGACTAGGGATGACATGATACCAATGTTCCAATATCTCAGAGGTTGCCACAAAGAGGAGGGAGTCAAGCTATTCTCCAAAGCATCTGAAGGCAGGACAAGAAACAATGGATGGAAACTAATCAAGGAGACACCTAACCTAGAACCAAGGAGAAATTTCATGACAATGAGAACAATTAATCAGTGGAATGGCTTGTCTCCAGAAGTTGTGAATGCTCCAGTACTGAGGTTTTAAAGAAGAGATTGGACAACCATTTGTCTAAAAAGATATAGGATCTCTTGAGGAGGGGGTTTGACTAGAAGTCCTCCAAAGTCCCTTCCAACTCTGTTTTCTGTATTCATCTGATGACCTTCCTCTCCTAACCTGTTCTTCTGTCATCTCCTTCACCCAACATGAGACCTTCCTTTCCTTGATAACTTTCAATGGTATTATCTCTCTTAGCCCATGAGCCAGAATGGTACAGTGGTGAGGATGGATTAGGAGTAGGAAGATCCAGCTTCAAGTTTATCCTCATCAATGGAAGCTTTCTAAGGGACTCAGGGCCATTCCTTCTCTCAGCCCACCCATCTCACAGGCCTGTTCATGGGGCAAAAATAAGAGGAACACTGTATGCTGTGGAATCCTTTGTTCTCTTTCAGCTTCATTACTTCCTTGCATTCCTTATATGCTATCTAGTTGGGTAATGAAATGTCTGAAAGAAGAGCATCAAGGACCCCAGAATTCAACCCTGAGCTACAAATATTCCCTTCTATAGCAGTCCCTCTCTTCTTTGAAGCAACCTTCCATCCATCCATCCATCATCCGTTCATTCATCCATCATCCTCCCATCCACCCATCATCCTCTCATCCGTTGATCCACCCATCATCCACCCATCCATCCATCATCTATCTATCCATCCATCCATCCATGTCCATCCTCCATCCATCCATCCATCCATCTCCATCCATGTCCATCTATGTCCATCCTCTATCCATCCATTCTCCATATCCATCCATCCATCCATCCATCCATCCATCTCACTGACTATCTGTCTGTCTTATATCCCAAGGCCAACCGTACAGCAAACATCTTGCATGGATTGGCCTCGTATTTTTGCCCAATACAGAAAATAGATATATTGGAACACTACTATCGTCACCCCTAGTCCTTTTTTTTTCATTAAACTAGACATACCCAATTCCTTCAACTGTTTTTCATATGTTTTAGCACCCAGTCCCCTAATCATATGTTCCTTGAGCTCCTAAACAAAAGGCAACATATAATTCTACTTCCATAAAGAAATAAGGGTTGATCCATTGTTGAGCTTACTAAATTGATCTTGTTTGCAATTACTCAATAATTTTCAAGCATTTCCTTTTTGGAATAAAAAAGGAAGGCAGAGTTAGCTGGAGATGGCTGGTTCAATCATTATATACCTAAAAGCAGTGCATTTGGTCAATTCTCAGACACCATTAAAAGGGAGCAAATGGCCCATTATTTAATTTTAATCACAAAGGGCACCATATGTGCTTTTTGTCTACCTGAGTACCAAAATGTATTAGATCGTCAGTGACCACAAATTAGAACTTAAGTAAAAATGGGCCTTTTTCCTAATTTAGGACAAATTTTCTGCAGAACTTCAATCAATGTTTTGAAAATTTCAACCATTTAAGCGTCTTGCTTTCAGATTCAGCATGAAGGGATCTTTTTTTTCCCCTTTACCAGCTGACTCAGGAGTTCTGGGAGCTGAAGTCTACACCTCTTAAAAGGATCAAGATTGAGAAACAAATGGCAAAGATTTCTGCTTATTTAAAGGACCATACACAAGAAAAATATATTACGGTATGGAGAAGATGGATAGATTATATTCAGAATAAATATGGTACTTTAAAGTTCCATTTATTTTATGATTAATTTGTTTTTTGAAATAAATAATTATTATTTATAGAATTTTATAATAAATGATTTATAATAGGTTCGTTTGCATTATTATGATGTTAAAGTTTAGAGGGAATTAAGGGTTAAGTATGAATTTGTGTGTTGTATAATTTTTTTGTTTTAAAAGTTATAGATAGTGTTTGTTTTGTTTACAATAACCCTGTATTCTGCTCCGGGAAGTGGGGGGGGGTAGGGGGGGATGGGTGGGATTAAGTAGGTTAGATAAACAGAAATATTAATGTATAAAATAGGTAGAGTAATTTAAAGAGAGGTGCCGCTCGGGTATTTCCCCTGAACTGTATCTGAATAGAGATGAGAGGGGAGGAGGAAGGGATGGAAGGAAGTAGGATGTGAGGAAGGGAGGAGGGGAGAGAGGTGAAGAGAAGAGAGAGGGAGGAGGGAAGTAAGGAAGGAAGGTAGAGAGGGTGAATGCAGTCGGGGGGGGGAGATGGACGAGCGATGCCTAAGGTTATATGTATGAATTTATTTCAAAGGTATTTTTATAATGTATTGAAAGTATTAAATGTATTGAAAAATGAAAAATAATTTAAAAAAAAAAAAAAAAGATTGAGAAACATTGGCCTAACCCAGTGGTTCTCAACCTGTGGGTCGGGACCCCATTTGGGGTCGAACGACCATTTCATGGGGGTCGCCAAACAACCTTTTTTCCCCCTTTTCCTTAGCTGTGCTACTCCCTTTTATTCTATTGGCTTTTGAAAGCCAATAGAATAGACTCTCTTGAATAGAGTCTAATTCTGTTGCCTTTCAAAAGCCAATAGGAATTGTCCAGGCTGTCTCTGCCCTGCTGAGCCCGCCAAAAGTCCCATTCTGCAAACGGTGCTGCACCAGTTGAGTAGTCCTCGACTTAAGACCGGTTGAGTAGTCCTCGACGTACGACCGGTTGGGGGTTGAGGCATTAAAAAGGTTGAGAACCACTGGCCTAACCTAAATTTCCAATTGATGACTTTTATAGGTAAATTCCAAAGCAAGTTGACTAACCCTTGAACTCAACAGTGTCGTCTTTCATTTTATGATTTCCCCATCCGATTGCAATCCTTTCCAAGAATGTTGACAACATTCAATCTTATGAACATTCCCCCCCCCCCGCAAATATTCCAGATAACTTCCACAAAAATAAAAAAAAATGTTGCTTGATTTTAAAACTCAAACAAACTAAAACACCACACTTGGAATACTGCACCCTGTTCTGGTCATCACAATATAAAAAAGATGTTGAGGCTCTTGAAAGAGTGCAAAGAAGAACAACAAGAATGATTAGGGAGCTGGAGGCTAAAACATACAAAGAACGGGTACAGGAATTAGGTATGTCTAGTAGGGGTAGGCAACTTTGGCTCTTTTATGACTTGTGGACTTCAATACCCAGAATTCCTGAACCAGCCATGTTGACTCAGGAATTCTGGGAGTTGAAGTCCACAAGTCATAAAAGAGCCGAGGTTGCCTACCCCTGGTCTAGTCTAATGAAAAGAAGGACTAGGGGTGACATGATAGCAGTGTCCCAATAATTGAGGGATTCCTGCAAAGATGAGGGGATCCAACTATTTTCCAAAGCACCAAAAGGCAAGGCAAGAAACAATGGATGGAAACTAACCAAGGAGAGAAGCAACCTAGAACTAAGGATAAATTTCCTAAAGGTGAGAGTAATCAACCAATGGAATAACTTGTCTTCAGAAGCTGGAGGCTTTCAAGAAAAGACTGGACAGCCACTTGTCTGAAAGGGTGGAGGATCTCAAGCTCAAGCAGGGAGTTGGACTAGAAGACCTCCAAGGTCCCTTCCAACTCTATTATTCTATATTCTAAAAAAAAAAAAAACCTTCCAAATTCGTTTTCAGTTCGGAAAGAGTTAAAATAATTGGCAGCACAGAAACAACAGCAAGACCATTGGTTTTGTTTCAAAATTTTTGTTCTCCTACACTTACACTTTTATGGGCCAGACAAAAATTTTTGGCCAGCTGGATACAGCAACACTATTTGCCATTCTAATAGCCATAAAAATTGTGAGGGTTTGGCTTGATGTCCAATACATATACATGCTATAAAATGATATTCTTTGCTATTAGCTTTTTACATACAGTTTTGACACTTGTTTTTTTTCTCTCTTTCTCTCTGTCATTCTTCGACTCTAGGACAAACTAACACTCTTGGTTCTATATCCAGGAACTTGAGAGAAGTTGGACTTCAGTGCCAGGAAAATCAGGAGATCTAAACAGTTCAAATGGGTATGAAGATTTATTGTAAGCTTAAGCTCTCTACAAGAATCTGAACTACTAAAGGCCAAAGGAAATTTGCAGTAGATAAGAGTAGAAGGAAATGAAGGTAGGCTGGACCTAGATCTCTTATGGGTGTAAAGAGACTCATGACTGATGACACGTTTGATGCCTCCCTCTGGCTCAGCCTGGTCATCTCCTACACACATTTTCTCAACCCTCTCTGCCTTCTACCTGAGCTGGATTACAATTCCCATCAGCACCATCCGGGATGCCCATTTATTAAATATGATAATTTGAGGAAAGTTAGAATTTTACCAGCACATTCAGTCAGGATTGGGCCAAATAAAAGACTGATGAACATTTATTCTATTTTAAAACACTAATTAATTAATGCCATCTTACATACAAAGACATTCTCCCTTTCAATTCAAAATGGTGTTCGAGGCAGCAGATGGTAATAAACTATAGATACCAGCGGAATAATTATGAATATAAATTCTGCTGGGTTCCGTTAAAAACACATTGAACAACACATTCTTTTTGTTTTTGAAGCTACCGACTTTTGTTCTCAGTTTATACAACGATGATTACAGCTTGTGCAGTTAAGGTGTAAAAGTGGGAGAAGGGAAACCCAAGTTAGTCTCCATTTGACTATAGGACATCAGAGATTAAAATAATTTCCAAGTACCTGCTGACTTGAGTTCCAATGGTTAAGGTGATATATAACAATCACAGCAAACTTTCACAATAAACTTGTCTTGCCCTGGATCTAAGTTACTCAGTCTCCATTATTTCAAACCCAACCTAATCCATAGGACATAAAATAATAGGCTTGAAAGGAACTTTGAAAGTCTTCTAGTTCAACCTTCTGCTCAAGCAGGAGATTCTATATCAGTGATGGCGAACCTTTTAGAGATCGAGTGCCCAAAAACTAGTCCTGCCTCTGCTCCACCCCCTGCCCCACCCTACCCCCGCTTCACTCCTACCCCACCTGCCCACAGGACCACTCACCGCCTCCAGGGCCCACTGCAGATCGCCCAGGCAGCCCAGCAGCGCCATGGTGGCCATGCCCTCTACCCGCGTCCCACAGCATCAACTGTACACGATGGGGAATGAGGGCAGAGTCTTGTCTACACTGCCTGGCTGCCATATCCTTGGCTGTGCTGCTCTGCGTGGGCCACGCTCAGCAGTTACTCTCCTTCAGGGGGGGCTGCTGGAGAGGAGGGGGTCGTGGGGGGAGGCGAGGCTGGGCCAACGGCATGTGTGCCCACAGAGAGGGCTCTGAGTGCCGCCTCTGGCACCCGTGCCATAGGTTCGCCACCACTGGTCTAGATTATTCCGGACAAATGTCTATCTAGTATCTTCTTGAAATGTTTCAGTGATGGAGCACCTAAAACCTCTGGAGGCAGGTTGTTCCACTGGTTAATTGTTCCTACTGCAAGGAATTTTTTCCTCAGTTCCAAGTTGGAACTCTCTTTAATGATCTTCCAACTGTTTGTCCTGCCCTTGTGTGCTTTGGAGAATAGATCGACCCACTCTTCTCTGTGACAGCCCCTCAAGTACTGGAAGGAGTCTATCTTACCAAGAAGGAGGCTATGCTCTACTTTGTCAATAATAATAATAATAATAATAACAACAACAACAATAATAATAATAAAGTTGGAAGGGACCTTGGAGGTCATCTAGTCCAACCCCCTGCTCAGGCAGGAAACCCTATACCATTTTGGACAAATGGCTGTCCAGTCTCTTCTTAAAAACTTCCAGTGTTGGAGCATTCATAGCTTCTGGAGGCAGGTTGTTCCACCAGTTAATTGTTCTAACTGTCAGGAAGTTTCTCCTTAGTTCTAGGTTGCTTCTCTCCTTGATTAGCTTCCATCTGTTACTTCTTGTCCTGCCTTCAGGAGCTTTGGAGAATAGCTTGACTCCCTCTTCTTTGTGGCAGCCCCTGAGATACTGGAACATTGCTATCATGTCCCCCCTCGTTCTTCTCTTCATTAAACTAGACATACCCAATTCCAGCAACCGTTCCTTATATGTTTTAACCTCCAGTCCCCTAATCATCTTTGTTGCTCTTCTCTGTACTCTTTCTAGAGTCTCAACATCTTTTTTACATCGTGGTGACCAAAACTGGATGCAGTATTCAAGTATAAGTAAACTAGATCCAGAGCATTTCCCTTATCCACTAATTCAGTCCCTTTGTTAAAGAAGACAATCAGGTCAAAATCCAACTGATGTAGATTTTTCAGCCCCTTCTCATTCTGATTTATAATCTGGACGTTTGAGATAATAAGACAATAAAAGTTTGCTCTTTGCTTAAAGATAATCCCAGACAGCATTTGAAAGCTTCTTGCCCTCAATTACCATAAAGTTTTATGCCTAGCTGGTTAGTGCTGTTTGCAGCTGGTCTGAATCTCCATTTGCAGCCCTCCTTGCCACTCCCAGGTATTGTTGTTGAGTAAAATAGTTGAGAATCATCATCATCCACAACAACAACAAATGATTCAGACAATTTCTACACCGTTGCCATGGATTTGAACAAAGCTGTGTCTTGGGCAAAAGACCCAGGATCCTAATAAGGTTAAAAAGAAAGCAACTAAGAACTGGTGACTCTTGCTAATGTTTCATAGTGAACCGTTTCTCTCTCCCCCACTGCCCTGCAAAGGCTTCAGACAAGGCACACGTGCCTGGTCGGGTATCAAGAGATATTTAGCTAATATCACAAGCTGTGTCAAAAATTCACGGGAGACCAGAAAGACCTTGAGAGAGGAAAACTACACAAGGCTTAACCATGTTGCACATGGATCAAGGCTCCACGTTTTTATCTGAGGTTAAAAGAAAGGAAAGCATTGTGTAGTGCCTGACAAGACAACTGATATATTGTATGCTTCTGGTTCTGCATAATATGACCTCAAGCTTATTCATCTTAGTTGGAGAGAACATATACGTGGTAGTTCTCCACTTAACGACCACAATTGACTCCCACATTTTTACTGCTAAGTGAGACTTTGTTAAGGGAGCTGTGTCCCATTTTACGCCCTGTCTTGCCACCGTTGTTAAGTGAATTATTGCAGTTGTTAAGATAATGACATGGTCGTTAAACGAATCTGCCTTCCCCGTTGATTTTGCTTGTCAGAAAGTTGCAAAAGGGGATCACGTGAACCCGGGACACTGCAACCGTCATAAATATGAGTCAGTTGCCAAGCGTCTGGATTTTGATCACGTGACCGTGGGGATGCTGCAACGGTCGTAGGTGTGAAAAATGGTCGTAAGTCACTTTTTTCAGTGCCGTTGTAACTATGAACAGTCACTAAACGAACTGCCGTTACGTCGAGGACTATCTGTACAAATAGTTCTGGAATTACAAGGACTCGTTCAGTGACTGTTTGAAGTTACTATGGCACTGAACAAGGGGGATTTACGTTCAGTCTTGGTATAAACACTTTGTACAACCACTAAACCAGTGGTTCTCAACCTTTCTAATGCCGTGACCCCATAATACAGTTCCCCATGTTGTGGTGACCCCCCAAGTGGGTGTGGCCACCAATAAGAGGGAGTAGGACAGCTAGGAAAAAGGGAAAAAAATGGCGGACAGCATGGTTTGGCGACCCCCGTGAAATGGTCGTTCGACCCCAAATGGGGTCCCGACCCACAGGTTGAGAACCACTGCACTAAACAAACAGTTGTAAGTCAAGGACTACCCGTATAGCTAACATGGTTCTCTCACTTTCCATGGACCCATCTTTCTTTGGTGCCAGTAAGCAGTTGGCGTAGCTAACAATGCAGTGGGATTCTAATCTTGCTCGTTAACCTTCCCAGTCCATAAGACATAGGGCATTTGACTTCCAAAGTCCCACAATGGCTCTAAACATAGCTTTGAAGCACTGAGTTTTCCACAGGGACAAAATATTTCACTGGACTTTGAAGAAGCAGGACAGGGAATGCATTGACCCTTTTGAACATTGGGGTTGGAAAAGAATGCTGAGAAGATCGAGGATAGCTAAGGAAAAAAAAACCAATAACTGATGGATCATTAAACAAAGCAATCCAGAGTTTTACTTGAGGAACAAACGATAAGGCTAAATTATCCTACTTTGGACATATTAGATGAATCCCCAACTTTCTGGAGCTGGCTGTATTGCTGGAAAAGATGGAAGGAAATTGAAGAGTATGATTAGCAGCCAGGTGGATGGACTCAATTATGGTGACAATGAATGCACTTTGAGAGACACAGATTTTCATGGAGAAAATCTATGTGGCCTCTGACATGTTTCTTTCTGTGTGTAGAATCCCCTGCATAAAATCCACTTTGGTATAAAACAAGTCACAAAGACAATGCCCACCTTCACTCGGAAGAGACAAGAGTCCAGCAATTTCACACTTAAGAGTTCACAAAGTCCAGTTTCGTCACTTAAACGGGCGAAATCCATTCTTTTCCCAATAACTCCCCTTGTCTAAAGAATGTCTATTCTGTCATACATCCATAGCGCACTAGATGGCAGGACTGAGCTGACTTTGATTGATCTCAAAACCGCTAAGTGAATAGCTGGACTGAAGACCACGAGGAGATCCCAGAACTGCAATCTAGAGATGTTCTAGGAAAAGACATTGTGAGTTGTAACTCAAGCTCAAGGATGTTACCTTTACATCCACGGACACTGCACATATGAATTATAATTATAAGTGAAAGATCAGAGCTTACCGCCACTGTTTTGGCCAATGATTACAGGCGCTGGAAGATCCAGATCACCAGTGCTTGGAAGCCCTGATCTTTCTCACTGTTGTGGTCTGAGTCCTCTTTTTAGCTCTTTGTCAACACTCCTGATCACTATCTTCAGAAGCCCTGACAAGCTTTATTTCAATGTCATTAATATCTTGCTGAAAGCTGAAAAATGGTATAGATGGGTGAGGAACTGTCTGTAGAGGTACTCAATCATCCAGGTCACGGTTGTTCCAAAGCTGCTTTTTCTAAACCGTGACTGGACTTTCTTGTTTTGTTTTTTTCTTCGAAAATGTTTTGCTTCTCATCCTAGAAGCTTCTTCAGTTCAACTGAAGAACTGAACTGAAGAAACTTCTTGGATAAGAACCAAAACATTTTTTAAAAAAAAACCAAAACAAGAAAGTCCAGTTGCCTTTTTTTTTTTTTTGAAAAAAAATACCTTTGGGGCAGGGTGAGGAAGGAATCTCTTCTTATTGAATTCTCGGGAAAACCACATGGACAGGAAGAGGAGGCTGATAGTGACCAGCTCCAGATATCTACTGAGAGGACCTTTCGGCCTAGTTCAGGGGTAGGCAACCTTGGCTCTTTTACGACACATGGACTTCAACTCCCAGAATTCCTGAGCCAGCCATGCTGAGGGGAAAGGCAGAGTTTTCAAGCTGAGCCATGCTGGCTGAAGAATTCTGGGAGTTGAAGTCCACGAGTCATAAAAGAGCCAAGGTTGCCTACCCCTGGCCTAGTTCCTGCTGGTCTCAGTCTAATATTTAATCATTGCACTTCCCTGGATCTTGTTCCCTTTTACCCCACTTTACATAGAACATAGACTAATAGAATTGGAAGGGACCTTGGAGGTCTCCTAGTTCAATCCCCTAGACCAGGGGTAGGCAACCTCGGCTCTTTTATAACTCATGGACTTCAACTCCCAGCTATGCTGATTCAGGAATTCTGGGAGTTGAAGTCCATGAGTCATAAACCAGCCGAGGTTGCCTATCCCTGCCCTAGACCAGGGGTAGGCAACCTCGGCTCTTTTATGACTCGTGGACGTCAACTCCCAGAATTCCTGAGTCAGCTATGCTGGGAGCTATGCTGACTCAGGAATTCTGGGAGTTGAAGTCCACGAGTCATAAAAGAGCCAAGGTTGCCTACCCCTGCCCTAGACCACTTCAGTCTCTTTCTGAAAGTCTCCAGCGAGGGAGCACCCACAATTTCTGAAGGCAAGCTGTTCCATTGGTTGGTTGCTATCACCATTAGGAAATTTCTCCTCAGCTCCTTAGTTAATACTTATACTTAGTTAATACACTGCTGGTTGGTTAGCTCCTCAGTTAATGCTGTACACTGTGATTTAGCTCAAAGCTCAGAATGGCTCTCGGCCAACTCCACAGGAAGATCAGAAGATCTCCCATGTCTCCCTCTTCCCTTTCCTCTCTCTCTCTCTCTCTCTCTCTCTCTCTCTCTCTCTCTCTCTCTGTGTGTGTGTGTGTGTGTGTAGGACCGACCAAACGACAGACATGTCTGTCATACGCCATTACCATTAGAACAGAATCTTGTTCTTTTATTACATCTGAACTCTGCCAGATTTCACAGCAGGAATGCTAAGTGAAATCAATGTCTTGGGTTTCCAGTCTTAGCTTTGAGGTCACAGACACTCTATCATTTCTCCGTATTATCTCCTTGTTTCGCCCTCCCCTCCTCTTTCTCTCAACCTCCAACTGGCACACAGCAGATTGAAAACAGCATGAATCAGAGGGACTGTGCTGCACAATTTTACAGCCGTTTGGAGGCCCCCCCCTTCATTCAAACATGCACACACACAAACATGCATGCCACTCTTCTCTGCCTTCCTCTTTGCAGCTTAATTCTGCGACAGTCCCTTGACAGAATTGAAACTCCAGGGTACAAAAAAAAGGGGGATAGATTTTCCTCCCCCCAGAAAGGAAAAGAAGAGAAAGAGGAAAGACTGCGATGTATTTCTAGTAATTGTGCGTGGGGGGAAAAAAACCCCGCTTCCTTTCTGTTCACAGGTAGGCATTTGAGTTATCGTGAACATTATCAAGTCAATACTGTAATCACCAAATCCCCCAAATAAGGGCTAAAAGAAATATGACATGGTCTTTCTTTCTTTCTTTCTTTCTTTCTTTCTTTCTTTCTTTCTTTCTTTCTTTCTTTCCCTTATGTGGGCAACTAGGCCAAGTATTTGGATGGGTAGAGGTTTTTTTTCCTAGCAAAGTTTGGTGGAAGTTACTGGAACTCTCAGTATCTGCTAGCTGTAGGAGAGTTTGTCTGAGAAGAACATGTTCCCTCGACTGAGTCAGGGTCTTACCTGAGCTGCCTCTCCTTATTTTCTACACCAAATTTTAGATAGATGTATGTGTGTGTGTGTGTATGCATGTATGTTTATGTATGTATGTTCTCTCCCTCTGTTGTGTCCACAGGACATGGTTAAAAAGGCAAGATGGGGATTAAAGCTGTATAAAAATGGGCAGAGATTTATTTGTATCACTATTGTTGTTATCCTGATTTTTTAAAAAAACACACTCTGTGGAGGCTGCTAACTCCATCCATCCATCCATCATTCATTCATCTATTCTTTCTTCATCTATCCATCCATCCTCCATCCTCAATCCATCCATTCTTCATCTTCATCCATCCATCCATCCATCCATCCATCCGTCATTATCCATCCAACCTCCATCATCATCCATTCATTCTCCATCTTGATCTATCCATCCATCCATCCGTCATCATCCATCCTTCCTCCATCATCTACCATCCATCTATCCATCCATCATCCTTCCATCCATCCACCCATCCATCCATCCATCCATCATCCATCCATCATCCATCCATGTCCATCCTTCATCCATCCATTCTCCATATTCATCCATCCATCCATCCATCCTCCCTCCATCCATCCATCCATCCATCCATCCATCCATCCATCCATGCATGTCCATCCTCCATGCTCCATCCATCCATTCTCCATATTCATCCATCCATCTATCCATCCTCCATTCATCCATCCTCCATCCATCCATCCATGCCCATTCTTCATCCTCTATCCATCCATTCTCCATTTCCATCCATCCATCCATCCATCCATCCATCCATCCATCCATCCATCCATCTCACTGACTATCTGTCTCTCTTATATCCCAAGGCCAATCGTACAGCAAAGATCTTGCATGGATTGACCCCATATTTTTGCCCAATACAGAAAATAGATATACAATAAGCAGCTTCTCTCCCAGTGGGCTATACTGAGAGACACTTGCTAAGAGGAAGGAAGCCAGCTAGCATTGGTCCTTTCTCAGAACAACTACTGTAAATGCTCACATATGAAAGATGCCCTTTTTTTCCACACACAAAAGCTCTTGCAGATGTAGCAATATGAAGTCCTGGACAAAAGCTGCTCCTTCTTTGCCACACTTCTTGAACTGATCATGGAAACATGTGCCATCATTTTCACATGGCCATTCCACCAAATATAGATCGTGATCATTAAATGAAGCAGAGACTGTGCTTATGAGCTTATGTCAGCTTTCCTTTGCTTTACAGACCTGCAAAGGTTGTCTATGTAAGAATTTCTTGAAAAGTTACTTTTTCATCATCATGGTAACTGCAAGCAGTCACTAAATGAGGCAGTCACTAAATAAGGACTATCAGCATTTCAAAATGTAAGTTGGTTCTGAAGACAGTCCTGGGCTGCTCCAAATGGATTATATTTCTTACGGAAACAAATATATTTAGGACCATCTCTTACCTGATACTCGTTTTTGAAAATGTATGTCTAGATATTAAATTATCTGAACCCAAACACATCATAATAAAACTGTAACCTCTGCACACTCTATTGATTCACTCTGCACACACTTTTTTTAAAAAAGCAAATTCATTTTGACCTGTTCTGTATCACTTTGCAAATATTTTGTTTAAGATTCATGTGGAAATCAGTATGCGTTTCTAGTTCCAATTTCTTCTTCCGAGTTTCTCTGTGTATGTGTGTATGCATACATCCACTCATAGATGCAGTTTTCTATATTGTTCTTTTGTACCCAGTTTTCCTAAATCATTCAGCCTGTCTAGTTAATTGGTAATAACCTTATCCTGAAGAAGAAAAATGGAAGAATAAAATCATGTTTTTCAGAAACCTAAAAGGCTATAATATAGGGAAAAAAACAAACAGTTGTTCTATCCCAGAAGTGTGAATTAAATTTAACTGGAGTTAAGTTACAGAAAGATACATGTTAGTAGAACATCAGGGGGGAACATCTGGATGATAAGAGCAACTTGACCTTGCCAATTACCTGAAGGCTATTAAGGTCTATTTTGATGGAAGACCAAAAGTAGACTTGAAGAATTATCCATCTTGAATGCTTTAATTCTGGATTTCCTGACTAAAGCAGATGCTGAATAAGTGAGTTTATAAGCCCTGCTTCAACTGCATGATGTAGGGAATCCATACAATGCAAAATCCATATTTTTGTGCAAATAGAAGTTGCAATAGGTGTTTTAGTCATTTCTAATAACTGCTATTCTATTGGTGTCAGCTGCCACCTCATGCCTGCCTATGTTTCATAGTATTCAGTGACAGACTGCCATGAACTCTGGGGTGGGTGGGGGGGAAATGTAATAGGGAAGGCTTAGGGGAAAATGAAAGTATGTACTGTATCTCCTCAAGAAGCTGCTTCAGGGTCATCTGGAACATGAGCTGCATACCAAACTATGCCTAGACTGTCCATTATGAAAACATTGCCTGAACCCCATTGGTTGCTTGGGGGTAGGTAGTGGGAAGTAGCAAAGCGGGGGGGGGGAGTTGACCTTAGGGATTTTGGCGTGCGATTCTCAGTTCTGGCTTTGCATTACTGCAATACACTAGACTTCTAATAAAATTATACTTTCTCAACAAATGGAGCTAAGGATCATTTATATTTAGGAGTTTAAGCTGTGGCAGGTCTGACAACCGGTATTCAAATAGCTATAACCTTTCCATTCTTCCTGAATTAGAAGAGAAGAGAAGAGAAAATATGGAATAGAATAGAATAGAATAGAATAGAATAGAATAGAATAGAATAGAATAGAAAATATGGAATGGAATAGAATAGAATAGAATAGAATAGAATAGAATAGAATGGAATGGAATGGAATGGAATGGAATGGAATGGAATGGAATGGAATGGAATGGAATGGAATAGAATAGAATAGAATAGAATAGAAAATATGGAATGGAATAGAATGGAATGGAATAGAATAGAATAGAATAGAATAGAATAGAATAGAATAGAATAGAATAGAATAGAATAGAATAGAATAGAACAGAATAGAATAGAATGCTTTATTGGCAAAGTGTGATTGGACACACAAGGAATTTTTCTCTGGTGCATAAGCTCTCAGTGTACATACAAACAACAAGGTAATATAATCATAAGATACCAATAGGAGAAGGTAGTAGAAAAGATGAGAAGGATAATAGTAATACAGCCATACTACATGGGTAAGTCTCCTTAGACATAAGACTAAGACATAAGTCTTATAAAACCTTATAAGACACATGACCTGATTTATTTTCATTTATAGCATGGAAAAATCCCATTCATATGCAACAGGTACTTTACGACAAAGCCAGGCAGGTGAATCTTAAAGCATTACCTTGGTTTTGGGTGGTGGGCTGATTGCGATCTTGTCAGTGTGAATATTAGTCGGCGATACTGCTGCACCAATGTTGCTTTGGGAGATGCCGGATATCTTTCCACCAGGAGATACTTGCATGGCTGCAAGTTGCGCAGCATATAATTGCTGCAAGACAACAACAGAAGCTGATCAGATACAGAAGCTATCCCAGCTCAGACATCCTCTTCTGAACCAACCCCCCCTTTTAAAACATAGATAGTCCTCAACTTACAACCATTCATTTAACGACTGTTCAAAGCCATGACAGCCCTGGAAAAAGGGACTTCTGACCGGTCCCTGCACTTACGACCGTCACAGCAATCGTGTGGCCACATGATAAAAATCCAGGTTGTTGGAAACTGGCATGTATTTACAACACTGGAGCATCCCAGGGTCATGCGAACGCCATTTGCAAACTTCCCAGGAGGCCTTCAATAGGCAAAGTCAATGAGGGAAACAAGATTCACTAAATGACTGTGGCCAAAATGGCAGTAAAATAGGGCACGACTTACTTAGCGACCACATTGCTTAGCAATCAAAGTTCCAGTCCCAACAGTGGTTGTACGTTGAGGGCTACCTCTATACTACTAGATCAGGAATGGAACTATGGCCCCTTCATGACTTGTGGACTTCAACTCCCATAATTCCTGAGCCAACCATGCTGGCTCAGGAATTCTGGGAGTTGAAGTCCACAAGTCAGGAAGGGGCCGTGTTTCCCCACCTCTGTACTAGACAGATACAGATCTGGCTGGCTCAGGCATTCTGGGAGCTGAAGTCCACAAGTCATGAAGGGGCCATGTTTCCCCACCTCTTTACTAGACAGATACAGATCTGAGCTGATGATGGAAGTTGCAACATCTTACAAGTGTTGGGATTTCAGATCACAAGGTGCAATTTTTTTTATTATAATTAGCTGTACAGAGGAAGAAGAAAACTGAAGGGAAGCTTGCTGGGAAGGGGTGAAAAAAATCTTTATTTGCTGATGTTTATTTAGGCATTTCAGATACCGATATCCCTCCTTTTTATCCATATGGAACCATAAGGCAGTTGACAGTCACAGAAAAGCACAACAAAAACAACAGCTGAGACAAACAAACAAACAAACGACAATGTGAAGAAGCAACACCCAAGAAAAACCGAAAAAGAAACTACATTCAGCACTAACTGAAATCTTGGTTTTTGCCTTTTGGGGGAATTATAGAAGAGCAGCTGCAATATTCAGATTATAGTGTAACTGGTGAGGCTCAACAGACCTTCTAGAGCAGACATGTCAAACTCGTAACGTAACGTGACGTTGTGCGACGTATCGGAGCTTTTTCGCCATTGCCGGCAATGGGGTGGGCGCGGTTCCGGTATGATGAAACCAGCCCGTGGGCTGGCAGTTTGCTAACCCTGTTCTAGAGAATTCTTTATTAAGTTGGCATCTAAAAGCCATCGAGAAAACAGTACATTAAATTTTTCTGGAGAAATTCCACGGTACTGAGAGAAGAGAATATTTGTACCTCGGGGTGAACTGTGGGATCCTTTGTGTTCTCTGAGCTTGGTTTTCTTGCAGACATTTCAATACCAAACTTGGTAACATCATCAGTGCTAGTAACGGAATGGGGTTTGCTCTCCCTACTCCCTTACCAGCACTGATAGTGTTACCTAGTTTGCTAATGAAGTGTCTGCAAGAAAACCACCAAACTCAGAGGGAACCAAAGACCCCACAAATTCCATAGTCAATATCCTACTATTGAAAAGAGCCTATGTTGCACAGCCATCCAGTGCCCTGGGAATATGAAGGAGATCCACTAAAGGGAGGGCAGATTCACTTAACAACTATGTTACTAACTTAACTGCAGTGATTCACTTAATAACTGTGGCAAGAAAGGTCGTAAAATGGGACAAAATTCACTTAACAAATGTCTCGCTTAAAGGACATTTGGGACTCAACTGCGGTATATGTTAAGGATTACCGTGCTTGAAAATTGGTTAAGCCAAACATGCTATATAGTTGGACTTTTCCTACTAATTCTAGAGTAGGCATCCAATAGTCCCACTGGGAGTCACTCGGTATTCTTAATTTCATTCCATTTTCTTTGTAAGATCAATTACTTTTCCAAAGCTACCTTGTTAGTTAATGTAAAATCATAATTTGCGGAGACATTTTGATGTTTTAAGCCCTTCCATTTGCAAAATCGTAACTCTTGCAAGCAGCGGTCTTCTGCATGCTGATTTGGAAGTACAACTCTCTGCAAATGGCAGCCACATGCATAAAAACTTGGGGGGAGGTTTTGCTCACATATTTTAAAACTGAAACTTGGTTGAGATGAGAGGGGACAGAAATTATAGCCAGGTGCTAAAATGTGCTAAAGCTTAATGATTAAATACTTAAAGCAACATCAATATTTAGTTCAGCTTCCACTCACTTGGAAATCTTTTTAATATGGCTAATCTTATTTTGTAGGATGACCCACTATGTGTCAGATGCAAAAGACCAGGTTCACACATGAAGGTCCAATTAAATTAATTTATTGATAAAAAGTCTATGCATAAGAATCTTCTCAACTAGGGACAGCTCCTGCTTACAGTTAGATAACAGGTTCAATGGAATTCAAGGGGGATTGGACTTCGTTTATAGCCACGTAGGGATTCTAGGCTGGTCCCTCTTTTAACTCTGACTCCAGGTTCCGCCACTCCTTCTCTTTTTGTCTGAAATGTTACAGGGTTTCCTGCCTGAGCAGGGGATTGGACAAAAAGATCTCAAAGGATCCTTCCAACTCTGCTATTCCATTATATTCTCACATCATGCCCTGTAAAACTTGGGATGGTGTTTAGCTCACTGAAAGTTGCACACCCTGCAACTGGAATGCAACTTCATTCAGAGAAAAGTTATGAAACCTCTTGAAACAGACCGTCCAATCACCGACAAAACTTCTGTCTTCTCATTTATTTATTAGATTTTCATCTGGCTCTTGTTATAAGTAGCTCAATGCAGCCAACATACATAATGCTTCCTCCTTTTATTTCCCCCATGACAATCACCCTGTAAGGCAGGGGTCTTCAAACGTGGCCCTTTTATGACTTGTGGACTTCAACTCCCAGAATTCCTCAACCAGGCATGCTGGCTGAGGAATTCTGGGAGTTGAAGTCCACAAGTCCAGGGATCTTCAAACTTGGCCCTTTTATGACTTGTGGACTTCATCTCCCAGAATTCCTCAGCCAGGCATGCTGGCTGAGGAATTCTGGGAGTTGAAGTCCACAAGTCCAGGGGTCTTCAAACTTGGCCCTTTTATGACTTGTGGACTTCATCTCCCAGAATTCCTCAGCCAGGCATGCTGGCTGAGGAATTCTGGGAGTTGAAGTCCACAAGTCCAGGGGTCTTCAAACTTGGCCCTTTTATGACTTGTGGACTTCATCTCCCAGAATTCCTCAGCCAGGCATGCTGGCTGAGGAATTCTGGGAGTTGAAGTCCACAAGTCATAAAAGGGCCAAGTTTGAAGACCCCTGCTGTAAGGTGAGTTTGGCTGAGAGAGAGAGAGTAACAGCTGCAAAAAAAGATTGTAAAATCAGGCAGGGTCACATGGTAATCTGCTTAATAAACGCTATGACTTATGACGACCGAAATTTCAGGCTCAATGATGGTCATAAGTCAAGGACTGCCTGTAAGTAAGTGCACAAACACCACACCGTCTCCATAGAACATTTGATTCGTGAAAGAAATATCAAAACAAATTCAGAAAGAGAGAGAGAGAGAGAGAGAGAGAGAGAGAGAGAGAGAGAGAGAGAGAGAGGGAGGGAGGGAGGGAGGGGAGAAAAAAAGAGAGAGAAAGGAAGGAAGGAAGAAAGAAAGATAGAAAGAAAGAAAAAAGAGAGAGGAAGGAAGGAAGGAAGGAAGGAAGGAAGGAAGGAAGAAAGAAAGAAAGAAAGAAAGAAAGAAAGAAAGAAAGAAAGAAAGAAAGAAAGAAAAAAAAACATGCCCCTTCTTCTCTTCCAAAGGAAATCTCAAAAATAAATGTTCTTAGATCAAACTGAACTGGACTTAAAAAATTACTGAAGAGTCTCTGTGCCCAGCACTAGTAGGAGATGTGAAGAAGCCAACCTGAAGCATTCTGCAAATAAACGAGGTGCTGTTCTAAAGTAAGGAAGCACCCCTGCATGATCTGCGAGTTGCATTTTTAGCAGCACATGGAATCAGAAAGAAAGGAGAGTGTGTGAATGAATCCTAAAGTGATTAAAAATATTAATTAATTAAAAAAACCCAACAGCAACCAAACCAGCATCTTATATCATGGCTCATTTACAGCGAGGCAGAACAATGCTCACGATACATAAAATTTACAGGGGTAGATTATTCAGGAGGACGTTGCGAGCAACTGCTTCAAGCTAGGTCCACGCACTTTCTTAAGATGCATCTTCTTGCCTGCTGGAGAAATACATAGCAACAGTACTTTGTCAAGTTGCTGCTACTTGGGGGAAGTGTAGGCCAAGGTAAAGGAGAAGGTAAACATTGCGTGGCAGCGTGTGCATACAAAAATGAAATATATGCCAACACTGTGCATTAGGCCATTATTTCAAGGAGAAAAAAGGTCAACAAAATCAGGCACCTCTGCTGAAGATACTACCTATTGTAATGCTAAGTAATACCGGGTTACACGCGATAATAAAGAGAGCAAGGACAAACATGCATCAACACGGTGCCCAATATTAAAATTCTGCACTGTTCCTGAGTGATCTTCTGTTAATGTTGGACGGCTAGTGTAAACGGTCAACGAAGGTTGAAGAGCATCCAACTGTGGAATGCTAAACAAAGCATACCATTTCCAAGGAGTTTGCAACAGCATTCCAAGGTGATTAAGGAAGATGCAAAGCAACAACAACGACAAAAATAAACGTTTAGCTTTTACAGTGGCTATCAAAAACATAAGAAGACTGAATGTGGAGTGTGTGGCCCTGACTCTGAATGATTATGGCTCCATTTATCCTGCAACCTCAGCTCTTTTATGACTCGTGGACTTCAACTCCCAGAATTCCTGAGCCAGCCATGAAAATGAAAAAGGTCTTCTGCAGTCACGACAGAAGCCTAAGACTGAAAATCAGGCTTGTCAGATGCTATATTTTTTCTATCCTGCTCTGTGGAGTAGAGAGTTGGTCTCTAACAGAAGGCCACCTGAAGAGACTAGAAGCATTTGAAACGTGGATTTACAGGCGGCTGTTACGTAGAAGCTGGGTTGACAAGATCAGAAATGAGGAGGTGATAAGCCGCCTGGGAAAGCCCAGGGAAATCATCAAAACAATTAAAAAACGAAAATTAGAATATTTTGGACATGTGATGTGACACCCAGAAAAATACGGCATATTCCATTTAATCCTCTAGGGAAAGATTGAAGGCAAACGAGGTCCAGGCAGAAGAACAACATCGTGGCTTCAAAATCTAAGGGACCGGTTTGGACAAAACTCAGCAGCACTTTTTCGTGGGGCTGCTGATAAAAACAGGATCACCAACATGATTGCCAACGTTTGGACTACTGCAACGCGCTCTACATGGGGCTACCCTTGAAAAGTATTCGGAGACTACAGTTGGTCCAGAATGCAGCCGCGCGAGTGATAGTGGGTGCTCCTCGATACACCCACGTTACACCTATCCTCCGTGAGCTGCACTGGTTGCCTATTGGTCTCCGGGTCCAATTCAAGGTGTTGGTCATTACCTTTAAAGCCCTATATGGCTCAGGGCCAGGCTATTTGCGAGACCGCCTACTACCTCATAGTTCCCTACGTCTGGTTAGATCCCACAGGCTGGGCCTCCTTCAGGCCCCATTGGCCAAGCAATGCCATTTGGCGGGGCCGCGGAGGAGGGCCTTCTCTGTGATGGCACCCACGCTTTGGAACCAGCTCCCCCCGGAGATTAGGACCGCTCCCACCCTGTTGGTCTTCCGTAAGCTACTTAAGACCTGGCTTTTCCCCGGCAGGCCTGGGGTTTATAAAACCTGACCCCTGGATGATTGTCTTTGTACTGTTGTTCTGTTATGTTTTATGTGTTTTTTATTGTTAGCCGCCCAGAGTCCTTCGGGAGTGGGGCGGCTTATAAATTTTAAAAATAAAATAAATAAAATAAAACGTCTGATAATGGATATGGCGCAAGAAGAAGATAACTGGAGGGAAGGCAGGGGGAAGGGAAGGATAGAGAAAAGGGCACCTGAAGCAAACAGTTGGGAGAAAAGATAATAAAACAGTGAAGTTAGACTATGTTTATTTACACTATGAAATTAACGACCAGTAGATATAGTGGAAGCTGGAACCCAAACGGTTTTAAAAGAAGATCAGACAAAATTAGAGAAGGACAGGCTATCAATGGCCAATAGTCATGCTGGTTGCATATTTCCTCCAGGTTGAGAAAGAAACAGGCCCATGAATATCAATGTGTAGTAAGCAGTAGGTGGAGGACTTTTCATTTGTCTCTTGCCCATCATCTTTCCACAGGCATTTGCTTGGCTGTTCTATAAACTGAATCCTGGAAGACTTTAGAACAGGGTTTCTCAACCTTGACAATTTTAAGGCATGTGGACTTCAACTCCCAGAATTCCACAGCCAGCAATGCTGGCTGTGGAATTCTGGGAGTTGAAGTCCACATGCCTTAAAATTGTCAAGGTTGAGAAACACTGCTTTAGAATGCTCTCCGCTGAGATTAAATTCCCAACCAATGCTTCAAAAGAGCCCTCCCCCCCCATTAGCCATTTATCACTCTTTGACTTTTGCAGTGTCGACATTTGAACTCCGAGCCTAAACTCCAAAGCACCAACTGTCCAATCGCATTACAGGTAGTCCTTGACTTTGTTGGGATCCGAATTTCTGTTGCTAAATCAGGTGGTTGCAAAATGAGTCACACCTGTTTTTAATGACCTCTCCTGCTATGGCTGTTAAGCAAATCACTAGGTAAGTGAATCAGGTGATCGGTAAGTGAATCATGTGGTCAGTGAGTGAATCTGGCTTCCCCCAGTGACTTTGCTGTCACAAAATGGCAATCACACGAATCTGGGGTGCTGCAACTGTTGCACTACATGCCTTTCGCCAAATGTCCAAATTTTGATCACTTAACTGTGGGGATGCTAGGACGGTTTAGGTCGTAAATCACTTGTTAGTGTCTTTGTAACTTCAAATGTTCACTAAATGAATGGCTGTAAGTCTAGAGCTACCTGTATGTTTGGGTTGAGGAAGGAAGGAAGGAAGGAAGGAAGGAAGGAAGGAAGGAAGGAAGGAAGGAAGGAAGGAAGGAAAGAAGGAATAGGAAGGAAGGGAGGGAGGGAGGGAGGGGGGAATAGGAAGAAAGGAAGGGGGAGGGAGGGAGGAATAGGAAGAAAGGAAGGGGAGAGGGAGGGAAGGAGGGAAGGAAGGAAGGAAGGAAGGAAAGAAGGAATAGGAAGGAAGGGAGGGAGGGGGGAATAGGAAGAAAGGAAGGGGGAGGGAGGGAGGAATAGGAAGAAAGGAAGGGGAGAGGGAGGGAGGGAAGGAAGGAAGGAAGGAAGGAAGGAAGGAAGGGAGGGAGGGAGGAAGGAAGGAAGGAAGGAAAGAATAGGAAGGAAGGAATAGGAAGAAAGGAAGGAATAGGAAGGAAGGAATAGGAAGAAAGGAAAGAAAGGAAAGAAAGAAAGAATAGGAAGGAAGGAAGGGAGGGAGGGAGGGAGGGAGGAAATAAAGGAAGGAAGGGAGGGAGGGAGGAATAGGAAGGAGAGAGGGAAGGAACAAAGGGAGTAAGGGAAAGAGAGGGAGTGAGAGAGGGAAGAAAGGAGACAGAAAAGAGGACAAAAAAAGAAACAAAAAGGAATTCCGCAGTGTTTATTTCAAATATTTAAGAGCCCCCAAACCATGTTTCTAGCTTCCACTCAATCACAGAGTTGGCAACTGATCCAGAAGGTCACAGCCCAAGGCAAGCTGCCATTTGTTTATGTATTTATTTATTTATTTATTTCTACATAGTTGACCACCACCCAATGGCTGGGACCCAAGGCTGCCCTTCAGCACAGCAGTCCTAGACTAGAATTGTCTGGGCTTTGCTGCTTTCTTGTCTAGTGAGTGAGCTTCTTCTTATAGACCTGCCATGGTTTGTAAGAGAGAGTGAAATGTGCAATATGCAGGATGGGGCACAGCATGTTAATATTTTTAGACAAAATTGAACTTTGACATTATTGAATCTGTCTGTTCAAATTTAATCGTTCCAGGGCAGGACAACGTCTGGCTCAAGACCAGGAAAAAGGACACTGGAATGACCGCACGCTGTGCATCAAGATGGTTAACTGACAACATTTTTTAGAGAATGAAAAGTTATGGCATCCTCAAGCAATCAAACAAAGGACTGCGTCTACTCAAAGGTCTATCACAGAGAGCTCCAAAATTTGGATTAATTTTATGCTCTAGGGAAGCTGCCAACAGACTCTATGGCAAAGGAGTGTAATGAAATACAATCTGTATTTTGCCATTTGCCCAGAAGTGTGCATTCACCATGTCTTGAGTGTCTTTCATAATGGTGGAGTGTTTAAATAAATGGATCTGAAGCCAATTTAATTTGTGCATTTGTTTCATAAGACTGCGAAGGGAGAAAAAAATACTCAGAAAGGGGGGGGGGAACCACTTGATTATTCCATAATGTGGTGGGGCAGGCTGTTAAAACTGAATGACTTTCACAGCTGTGTCTATGCAGACCCTCAGTCATCCGGTTGTCCCAAAGGAGCTTTTTCAAAAGATCACTGTTTTTCCTTGAAGACGTTTCGCTTCTCATCTAAGAAGCTTCTTCACTTCTGATGTCAGGACGAAGGAAAAACAAAGGAAGTCCAGTTGCTTTTTGGAACAGTGGTTTTCACTTTGTGCTTACCTGTGGAAGATTTGGCTGTATTAAGAGGGTTAGTCATCTCTGTAGCACTTCTAATGCATTCTTCATATGTCATAGCTAACCAACTTAGTTCCTTCTACATCTGCTAGAACTCATCTCTTCTAAGCAGAATTGCAGCAGGTCTGGAGGAAACTAGGTGCAGTTTGGCTGATCTATCTATCTGTTTCTTAATTCTAATATCAAATTCTATGCTACTCACATCTGCCTTGCTCAAATAAGCAACACAACATTAATGCATACATCAGGAACCTTGTCCTGAATGGGAGCTCTATGGTGCTGGAGAAGCCTCCTGCGAGTCCCCTGGACTGCAAGGCAATCAAACCGGTCAGTCCTAGAGGAGATCAACCCTGACTGCTCTTTAGAAGGCCAGATCCTGAAGTTGAAACTCAAATACTTTGGCCAACTAATGAGAAGGAAGGACTCACTGAAGAAGAGCCTAATGCAGGGAAAGATTGAGGGCAATAGAAGAAGGGGACGACAGAGAAGGAGGTGGCTGGATAGAGTCCCTGAAGCAGTAGGTGTGAGCTTCAAGGGACTCCAGAAGATGGTAGAGGACAGGAAGGCCTGGAGGAACATTGTCCATGGGGTCGCGATGGGTCGGACACGACTTCGCAACTAACAATAACAAATGTTTTCAAGGGATGCTGTACCTGGGTGAAGGTAGCCTCATGGTCTACCAGGGCAGGAAGAAGATCTTGTGACTTGCTGATCCTATTGAACTATACCATCATTCCCCGCTTTTGACCGCAATGCTGGGAGGTATATTTAGAGGGCCATGGGTTCCGTCTAGATCTTGCTGAGACTCATTTTTCAGCAATTATTTATAATCATAACAGAGAATTAAGATGCAGGATTGTGCAATACAGACAGACGGAACAATCCTGAGTCTTTTTCATTTAATGCCTCATACATTTTCTATAGAGACTTTAGTGCAGACATGTCAAATACAAGGCCGGGGGGCTAGATGCGGCCCGCGAAGTCATTTCATGTGGCCCGCAAAGCCATCCTGGAAACAGTGAGGGAACAGCACCCCTCTGCCTAGGTCCTGGCCCAGGCTGGCCGGGAGCCAGTGTACAATTTTGTGGTGGCCATCTATGCTGAAACACATTCAGTCTTAGCTCCATAAGCCTCCCCCCCCCCGCATGGCCTGAGAGGAACAGTGAGGGTCCTCCAGTGGACCATGCCTTGGCGCTTGCCCTGGTCCCATCCCCTTCTGCCAGAGACCCTCAGATCTGTCCCACTTCTGCCCAGGCCTCCACAGGCACCCTTGACATGAACGATGTAGAGTTGGCCACACCCACCAGTAGGCCACACCCACTCAATCCATGCCCATCCAATAGGCCACACCCACCCTGGCCACACCCACCTGGCCCCGAGGGCAACCGCAATGCTGATGCAGACCTCAATGAAATTGAGGTTGACACCCCTGCTTTAGTGCAAATCTACAGATTGCCCAATATATTCTAAACCTTGGAAGAAATACACGTGATAGATTAATACGGATATGATAAACCTAAGAAATCTTTAAAAACATGCAGGCCATTGCCTTTCTGTTGATTTTCAAGAAATCCAACTGAGATGGAGAACACAGTATTTTTTTTCTTCCAATATACAATATTTCATATCATTCCCATTCCGTTTTTTTTTCCTAATTAGATACAACTCTGCAGTTTATGAAGTACTTGTCGTGTCTAAAAGAGGGATTATTATTCATGGACCTCACACTTATTTATATAATGCAATCTTATAAATAGTAACCCAGGGGCTAACTGCCATTAAACTCAGAGTAAGATTACACTGCTTGTTTATCTATTTGCCTTATTCCTCCCACATCTATCTAAGGAGTTCTTGACAATGGTTATTCCATTTTACCCTCCTGATAATTCTGTATAATAGGTTAGGTTGACAGACAATTTTAATGCTGAACCTTTCTTAAATACCATACCTTACACATTAATATCTGCAAAACTATTATTAGGACACTAATCTTCAGGTCTTAAGGAAATTTTTGTCAAACCTAAGCCAACATCTATAATCCTTACCTTATTTGAAACTGCAATAGTCAGCTAAACTTTTCAAAAGGTTATGAAATGGCCCTGGCTTAGTTGCTTGGCCACACCTAGAAGTTCAGCTGTGATGCCATACAGGTAGTCCTCAACTTACAACCACATTACTACCTGTAGATAGCTGCTTTAATCTGGCAAGATTTCTGTCTATAGGCAAGCAGCAACAAAGAAACCACTGTGAAGTATCTCGTGTCCTTCTTGGTTCCTTGGGCCTAACAACTGCTGACTATAAAGCCAAAGTCCAAATCTTGTTTTTCCAACATTGTTCATATGCAGGAACTTATTATTTGGTACTTCCTATCATCAGCTGATTTAAAAAAAAATTGCTAGCTTCTGTAGCAATAATGCATAGCTGTGAAGTTATCAGGCCAGATTGCCTCTCCCTTTGCAAATTAAGAATAGCTAGCTGGAAGCCTGCCCAAATAAGTCACATATTTGTACATAACAATGTTCACGCCATGTGACAGTAATTGAAATGAAGTGAAAAGGCTTGAAAGCAAGCCAGAAAGGAAATTTGATAGGGTCATCCGGGCAAACACTGCCGGCTGATATGTTCCATATGAACGTGCTATCCAATGTAAGCAGTGCAAATGCCTGGGAAGAACAAAGATATCTTCCATCCTCTTTGCAAAAGCCTTGTTGGGTGGCCTGAAGCCGCGTTCCTACGTTTCCCGTACAAAGTGCTCAGAATGGGCAGGAACTGACAAACATGGATCATTCAGAGAATGGAAGGGGAAGAAACCCTGAACAAGAAGCAGCTGTTTTGCATAAAACCGATTATAGGAAGATGCATCAAAATTATAAAGCAGTGACATTTGGAACAAGAGAAAAGAGAGTCTTTCTGGTGAGGTCTTAGCAGGTCCAAATCCTTCGGCTTTCAACAAGCACAACAAGCGTAAACTTACCAGGAGCTAGCAATGAAAATGATTAGCAGACTGAAGGCTAAAACATATAAGGAATGGTTGCTGGAATTGGGTATGTCTAGTTTAATGAAGAGAAGGAGGAGGGGGGATATGATAACAGTGTTCCAATATCTCAGGGGCTGCCCCAAAGAAGAGGGAGTCAAGCTATTCTCCAAAGCGCCTGAAGGCAGGACAAAAAGCAACGGATGGAAACTAATCCAGGAGAGAAGCAACCTGGAACTAAGGAGAAATTTCCTGACAGTTAGAACAATTAAGCAGTGGAAGAACCTGCCTCCAGAAGCGGTGAATGCTCCAACACTGAAAGTTTTTAAGAAGAGACTGGACAACCAATGAAATGGCAGGGTTTCCTGCCTCAGCAGGGGGTTGGACTAGATCACCTCCAAAGTCCCTTCCAACTTTATTATTGTTGTTGTTGTTGTTATTATTATTATTATTTTACTAGCACAGAGCTGGGCCCTACCTCTTTCTAACTTCCCCTAAGAGCTAAACCACTTTAACACAGTGGAAGAAATTACCCTCTACCTGACAATTAAATAAAGCAGATTCTATAACATGGTTAATCCTTAGTAGCTGCTCCAAAAATGCCAGAGTTTGGCCTTGATGTGTTCTAGATTCACATAAAGGACAAAGACAAAAGCTTGTCTTGAGTTGAACTTAGTTTGTAGCAGATGCAGGCCCATGTGATTTTTCTTGGCTATAATAAGGATAATAGCTCTTGGTGTCTATATTCATACAGTTTGGTCTGGTCTCTATACTACAGAACATTTTGTTTTGCTGTTGTTAGTTGCGAAGTCGTGTCCGACCCATCGCGACCCTATGGACAATGTTCCTCCAGGCCTTCCTGTCCTCTACCATCTTCTGGAGACCATTTAAGCTCACGCCTACGGCTTCAGTGACTCCATCCAGCCACCTCATTCTCTGTCGTCCCTTTCTTTTATTGCCCTCAATCTTTCCCAGCATCAGGCTCTTCTCCAGTGAGTCCTTCCTTCTTATTAGGTGGCCAAAGTACTTGAGTTTCAACTTCAGGATCTGGCCTTCTAAAGAGCAGTCAGGGTTGATCTCCTCTAGGACTGACCAATTTGATCACCTTGCAGTCCAGGGGACTCGCAGGAGTCTTCTCCAGCACCATAGTTCAAAGGCCTCAATTCTTTGGCGCTCAGCCTTTCTTACGGTCCAACTTTCACAGTCATACATTGCAACTGATATATAACATTTTGTTATATATCAGGAATTAGATACCAGAAATGAAAGAGATAGTGGTTCTCCCTTGAGCATTCAAATGCCTTTATTCTTCCTACCACCCCTGATATTCAAAAGTCTAGACTCGGAGGTAAGGAATAATGCAGGCAAGACTAGAGAGGACTTTTCATGTCAGCATAGATTGCATGCTTTCCAAGGCCATCAAGATAATGACTAGGATTCTGCTGACTTGTGAAGTGAAGAGGAAAACACTGGCAGGAATAGCCAACACTCCAGAAGACAAACTCAGGATGCAAAAAGATCTTGACAGACTTGAACAACGGGCCCTATCCAACAATATGAAATTCAATTGTGGAGAAAAGCAAGGTTTTAAACCTAGGCAGAAAAAAGCAACGGTACAAGTTCAGATTAGGCGAAACTTGGCTCAAAAACAGTAACTATAAGGGGGATCTCGGAGTCTTAGTGGATGATCACTTAAACATGAAACAGCAGTGTGTGGGAGCAGTCCCAAAAGCTAATACAGTGGTTCTCAACCTGTGGGTCGGGACCCCATTTGGGGTCAAACGACCATTTCACGGGGGTCGCCAAACAACGCAGTCCGCCATTTTTTTCCCCTTTTCCTTAGCTATGCTACTCCCTTTTATTCTATTGGCTTTTGAAAGCCAATAGAATAGACTCTCTTGAATAGAGTCTAATTCTATTGGCTTTCAAAAGCCAATAGAAATTGTCCAGGCTGTCTCTGCCCTGCTGAGCCTGCCAAAAGTCCCATTCTGTAAATGGTGCTGCGCCAGTTGAGTAGTCCTCGACTTATGACTGGTTGAGTAGTCCTCAACTTACGACCGGTTGGGGGTCGCAGCATTAAAAAGGTTGAGAACCACTGAGCTAATACAATCCTTGGTTGCATAAACAGAGGCATAGAATCAAAATCATGTGAAGTATTAGTACTGCTTTATAAATTCTTAGTAAGGCCGCATCTGGAATACTGCATCCAGTTTTGGTCACCACATTAGAAAAAAGATGTGGAGACATTGGAAAAAGTTCAGAGAAGAGCAATCTAGATCAGTGATGGCGAACCTTTTAGAGACCGAGTGCCCAAACTGCAACCCCAAAACCATTTATGTATCGTCAGGTGCCGGGGTGTGTGTGGCCAATTTGGTGGGCGTGGCCAACTGAGTGGGCGTGGCTGCGGTGGTAACGGCAGACTGGGTGGGACTAAAAAGTTCAATCAATCAATTCCAACTTTGCAAGATTTTTTTTCCCACGAGAAGTTGAAATTGACTGATTGATTGAACCTTTTTTTTTTTTTTTGCACACGGCGGTGGAGGCCTAAAGCGAAAAGGTTTTATAAAACCCAGCTGAAGGCCTAGGACTGGGGCGACGTCGCGCGTGCCCACAGAGAGAGCTCTGCATGCCACCTGTGGCACACATGCCATAGCTTCGCCACTACGGACCTAGATGATTAAGGGACTGGAGACAAAAACATATGAAGAACAGTTGCAGGAATTGTGTATGGCTAGCCTAGAGAAAAGAAGGACTGGGGGGGGGGACACATGATAGCAGTATTCCAGTATTTGAGGGGCTGCCACAAAGAAGTGGGGGTCAACATATTTTCCAAAGCATCAGAAGGCAAGACAAGAAACAATGGATGGAAACTAACCAAGGAGAGAACAACCTGCAATTAAGGAGAAATTTCCTGACAGTGAGCATAATTAACCAGTGGAACAGCTTGCCTTCAGAGGTTATGGGTGCTTCGTCACTGAAGGTTTTTAAGAAAAGACTAGACAGCCATCTATGTGAAATGGCATAGGATTTCATGCTTGGGGGGGGGGTTGGACTAGAAGATCTCCAAGATCCTGATTAACCCAGAAATTTAAACCCTGGATAAAGCCTTAAGGTTAAAACATGAAGCACAGACCTGTATAAAGATTGCATGTAGCTGCACTGGATATATTGAGTGTATAGTTCTTCATTTTCATATGAAAAACAGACTAAACCTGTCAAAACCTGAATGAGATCTTTCGGCTAAATAAACCAATTTCTGAATAAGCCAAGATTTATAGCTGAGTTCAGGTACAAAGCCTGACAGCTAAATTGGCCAATTTCTATCACATCAAAGAAGAACATTCATCTCGAGACCAAGTATTGCTGAAACTACTCTTGTAACCCTGCTAACTCTTGATTGTTGCCAATCCTTTCATCCAATATTAAGAGCAATATTTTGATGAATCAGTTAATTCAGATGATAAAATGGTTGCTTCAGTGAGTGGGACATTCTGTACCAGACCCCTGGTTGTTCCCATACCAGTTCTTGTCTAAATCCTTCAGCTATTGTTGAAACACTCACAGAGCCATAATCCTGCCTCTTTGCCTAACAAATATGATAAGAATTGTAGGAGTGGAAGTGGAGTCAAAAGAGGAAGCGGCCTAGAATCTCTACGTAGTCACAAGCAGACCTGATCTTTCATGTCTGATAGGAATCCAAGCAAACATACCGCTTTCTTCACTCCGTATAAATTATGCACTTCCTTCAGACTCAGGTATCTTCCAGCAACCAAACGGCACATAGATTTATAATTAGTCTAATGATGGAGGGAGTTGTAAAATGGACAGCTTCCCCGTGTCTAATTCAGAACAGTCCAAATTTAGACCTATATGCACACTTTGCAGCATGCCTATGAGCTACCTTTGAGGATTCTGTTAAGCAAGTGATTACCAACCGTGAAATCTGTTCCTGTGACAAGGTAAGCAATATGTGTGGGAATATGCTGCTGAGATTCAGCTGTTAGCCCAGGATGCAACTTGGCATGAAAGAGGCTTAATTGATCAGTTCAGAGAGGGATTATCAGAGGAAATATAAAATGGATTTATATGCCGAGGTGCCACCGAGTCTATGATAGCAGTAACTGAGCTCTACAAGGGTAACAATGGAAATTTGAGGAACTGTGACAGACCCTCTATTTCTCCTCCTTTCTCTCATAGAACATAGAATAACAGACTTGGGAGGGACCTTGGAGGTGTTTTAGTCCAGGGCTTTTCAAACTTTTCACCCATTGTACCACTTTTAGGATATGGCAACATCTGAGTGCCATCAGTCGCCTAGCAAGGTGTCAAAAACTTAATGACCAAAAAAAAAAAAGGAAAAAAGTGATAAAGTACAGGTAGTCCTCAACTTCAACAATTTGCTTAGTGACTGTTTGAAATTACAATGGCAGAGAAAAAATGCCTCCCAAGTCACAGCCAAGCAAGACACCTGCCTGCCCCCCCTCCTGTCCAAGGTTTTCATTGTTGTGAGTAGCGGGTGTGGGGTGGGGGGTGTTTGGTTTTTATTCTCCCCTGTCTGCTGGGTGGTTGCAGCAGGTTTTGGTCACTTCACATGACCCTGGGACACTGTGACCGTCATAAATATGAATCGGTTGCCAAGCATCTGAATGTAAATCACAAGACAATGCAGAGGCTGCAACATTCCAGCTGATCGGCGCTTCTTCTGGGCTCAGCAGAAGCGCCAGGATCAGTGCTGCTTTCCAGCTGATTGGTGCTTCTTCAGAGCTCAGCAGAAGCACCAGGATCAGCGCTGAGCTCCAGCTGGAGCCTGGCGCTGATCCTGGTGCTTCCACTGAGCCCTGACAGCCCCGAAAAAGCACCGATCAACTGAAAAGCGGCACTGATCCTGGCGCTTCCGCTGACCCCTGACAGCCCTGCAGCTCCAGCCATCTCTCGCTCAGGCTTGTGCGATGCTGCCACCGGTTCAGCTCATTCCCCTCCTCCACTACCACTTTTCTAGGATGGTCGCGTACCACCTGCCAGGGGCCAATATACCACCGGTGATACCTGTACCACTGGTTGAAAAGCCCTATTCTAGTCCAATCCCCATGATATTTTCCAATAGCCTTGAGAGTGGATTGACTACAGACTCAAACCTACTGGTATTATCATCAAATTACCTGGGAAGCAAGATTCACAGCTTGCAGGGCTCCAGCTAATGAAAAAATGGAAATGGAAGGAGGGATACAATTCCCTCTAGCCATCCGAAGGAGGAACAGGAAGGAGAAAATATAAAAGTAGGAACCTGCAGTTATTATATTAAAGCACTGTTTCTCAATCTCGACAGCTTTAAGACAGGTGGACTTTAACTCCCAGAATTCTCCAGCCAGCCATGCTGGGAGTTTTTTGGGCATTGAACTCCACCTGTCTGAAAGTTTCCAAGGTTGAGAAACACTAGAATAGAGATAATTATTGTGTCAAAACAGATCAGCTGCTTCCCAAGTCCAGCCAGGGAATAACTACACATATGTTAATTTGGAAATGTGGCAGAAGAAGCATAAAATTGAAAAACTGGAACAACATACCTAATTTTGCAGGGCAAGGTGTGTTCAAAATCAAGACAAATCTAATTGAGTCATAACTGAGTGTCTTCTGTCGAGTACACCAATTCAACAAAGAGGAGTTAAGCATCTACGGATTAACCAATACCGTATTTTCTGGCATATAAGGCGACCCGGCGTATAAGACGACCCCCAACTTCGGCGCCGATTTCCATGCCTAGAAAGTTGTCTTATCCGCTGGAAACTACCATAATTTCCGGCATATAAGACGACTCGGCGTATAAGACGATCCCCGACTTTGGCGCCGATTTCCGCGCTTTAGAAAGTCGTCTTATACGCCGGAAAATGCAGTACTTTTTTCTTTCTTCATGTGGAAATAGCCATTCAACTTCACCCATAATCCATAGTCCTAATCCATAAAAGGAGGAGGACAGATGTATTTTTGCTTCTCGTTTTGCTGGAGACGCAAAACTTTTTATCAGCTTCGATAAATCCCAGGCTGTTTTATTTCCGACGACACCAAATCAGAAGTTCCTTGTTCATTCATCCTCATGAATTGAAACAAAACTGCCAGGAACGCCACGTTGACATTCTAGAAAAAAAAACAAAACCTGGTCCATCCTTACCCCTAGCTGAATTAAAGCAAATCCATGTCTTGTGAAGAATAAAGATGTGTGGTTGTCACAACTCGTTAGCATGTCACCAAAAGATGCCAAGAAGGAAAGGAAGCCTTCAGAGCATTTCAGAAGAGGGAAGATGCTTGGATATGCTGCCTCCAATGTGAATGCCCTCTTCTGTCTTCCCTTCATGTCGTTTTCCAGTTCCAGAAGATTTTTTTTTAAAAACAACAACAACAACTATTCTCTCTAGCTATGATTATGGCAGTGAACCCTCCTGGGGAACATACAAGCCATCCTTGTCAACTTCTTTCATCTCTCTTTGAACTGGAAAAGGATAACAGCAAGCTATTCAGCCGAATGTCATGTGCCAAAGACTATCTATCAATGTCACGTCTGCTTGTGCCTTTATCCAGGTCATTTGATTGACACTAAGTAAGGAGATGGCCCTAGGTACAGGGAAAATTTAACTTCTCAAACTGGCTGAAAAAAAAAACCAACCCAAAAATGCCAGGAACTTTTCAACAAGCCGTGCAAATTTTCATTTACATTTACAGTTGGGAAAAATGACGGTTATTAAAAGCAGACCAGTTATATTTTTCCAATAATATGTGTTTGATTTGTCGCATGGTTTGATACAAGATTTTCTCATGACGGATGGCTGTTTTGACTGCCTGTTCTCTTATGAGATTAGATTAATTGGATTATTCCGTTTTTAACTATTATTACAACTGCCTAGAGCCTTGGGAATGTATAAATACATGTAAAAAGTAATAAATGCATTTTTTTAAAAAAAAAACCACCCTAAATTTTAAAACTGAGAAGGGTTCCCATTTTCTTGCATGCTCTAGTTCTTTATTTATTATTTCCTCTCTAGCCTGAGACTGTATTAAATATAACCTCATTTCACCCAAAGAGTAAAGCTTAATTGCGTAAAACAAAGACTTTTTTTTCTCTTTGCAGTAGCATGTCATATAACCAGAAAGTGTGTTGTGTGTGTGTTGCAGGGGAGGGGGCAGAATAAAACACTTTCCTGTAGTACAACTGTGAAACATGTGCTGGACATCAGAGATTAGACTGGCCCCTAACCTATTGTTATTGGGTTTTTTTTTTCCCCTTTGAGGGTGGGAAACTACAGAAAATTGGCTAGTAAACAGAAAGCAGATTGCCCTAGTGTGAAAGTTTATCGATTGCTTATTGGAAAGTTTTGTTTGTTCCTTTGTAATCTGTTTTTGTACTTATCATATCTAACTTTTAATCATACAGCATTGATAAACTGCTCAGAAGCTTTTCTGTCTACTGCCAGGCAAAACCAGCCCCACTCAAACAAACACACATACACACACAGGTACTGTATACTTATGATAGTGATGGCGAACCTTTTAGAGACTGAGTGCCCAAACTGCAACCTGAAACCCACTTATGCATCGTCAGGTGCCGGGTGGGTGTGGCCCATTGGCTGGGTGTGGCCCATTGGCTGGGTGCGGCCCATTGGCTGGGCGTGGCCCATTGGCTGGGCGTGGCTGCGGTGGTAACGGCAGACTGGGTGGGACTAAAAAGTTCAATCAATCAATTCCAACTTTGCAAGATTTTTTTTTCCCGCGAGAAGTTAAAATTGACTGATTGATTGAACCTTTTTTTTTTTTGTACGTGGCGGCAGAGGCCTAAAGAGAAAAAGGTTTTATAAAACCCAGCTGAAGGCCTAGGACTGGGGCGACAGCGTGCGTGCCCACGAAGAGGGCTCTGAGTGCCGCCTCTGGCACCCGTACCATAGGGTTGCCACCACTGACTTATGATCTCAAAATTTCTGTGGTTAAGTGAGATTTAGTAAGCAAGTTTTGCTCCCAGTTTTGCAAACCCTATTTTTTCATTAGCACTGATGATGTTACCTAGATTGGTAATGAAACGTCTTCAAGAAAACAACCACGCCCTTCCTTTCCCACCCCACTCCCCCTTTTACTGGGAGGAGTCAATCAGTTGTTGTTGTTAGTTGCGAAGTCGTGTCCGACCCATCATGATCCCATAGACAACGTTCCTCCAGGCCTTTCTGTCCTCTACCATCATCTGGAGTCCATTTAATCTCACATCTACTGCTTCAGTGACTCCATCCAGCCACGTCATTCTCTGTCGTCCCCTTCTTTCTATTGCCCTCAATCTTTCCCAGCATCAGGCTCTTCTCCAGTGAGTCCTTCCTTCTCATTAGGTGGCCAAAGTACTTGAGTTTCAACTTCAGGCTCTGGCCTTCTAAAGAGCAGTCAGGGTTGATCTCCTCTAGGACTGACCGGTTTGATCGCCTTGCAGTCCAGGGGACTTGCAGGAGTCTTCTCCAGCACCAGAGTTCAAAGGCCTCAATTCTTTGGTGCTCAGCCTTTCTTATAGTCCAACTTTCATAGCCATACATTGCAAGTGGGAAAATCACGGCCTGGACTATAGTGCTTTTGTTGGCAGGGTGATGTCTCTGCTTTTTAGTATGCTAGTCAATCAATACAGAGATGTAAAGAAACAAGATTTCTTACACTCTTTTTTTTTTTTTTTACTCTCTGGATATGAAAAAGTGCCACACAAAATCAGGATCCAAAAATTGTGACCTGTTGGTCCACAGAGCTGGGCTACATTCAGATCTGACAAGCCCAAAGATTCAACTACTTGGTCATTCCCATGGAGACTGACAGTGTTAAAGAAGAAAAAGAAAATGAAAAGTTTTGCATAATCTTAGCTATTACAATTTCATCCCAAATCATTACGACTGAAATTAATGTCCATATGTAGGAGAGTTTTCAATCGCTAACAATGAGATTAATTAAAAAGACCCTAATCTACATGTTAAAAATTAATCATCAACTAATTTGCACGAACAGGAGGGGAGAACATAGAATAATTTTTCAGTCTGGTAATCTTTTTTTAATTTCATGTCATCCTTGCATCAAAAGCAGCTAGAAAACAGACACATTTACCATTCTCTACACAAGAGAGAAGCAGCCAACTAAATCAGACTTCATCAGTGGGAGACTTCCACGTTTGTACATGATCAAAAAAGGGAATATGGACATTTTCCAACAAATAAAAATTGAAAACTAATTTATAACTATATCGTCATTCACTATTGTTATGTCTCATCACTCTCTGATAAGGCGATCCTTAAAGCCTATGTTAGATAAGAGACAAATTAAGAATTCCATGAACAAGGAAACAGCTAAAAACTAAGCAGTATCTAAAGTATTCGTTATTATTTTGGGTCACAAACAATTAGAGGTTGGTTCATGGATTGGACCACCTGCTTTTTCATGAATTAATCAATGCCATTGATTTAAAAAAAAAAAATCCAAGCCAGCTTAATAGCTCAAACCAGAATTGGGGAAAATCAGATTCACAACCATGTCCCTCAACGGGGGCTTGCTGTGCGCCATTTGAACTGCCTTGTGTTGCTAGAGAAAAGTCAGATTATAACTATAATTACATGTAGGGAGTCATCAACTTACAAGCATTCATTTGGTGACCATTGGAAGTTACAACAGCACTAAAAAAAAGTGACTTGTGACCATTTTTCATGCTTATGACCACTGCAGTATCCCCACGGTCACGTGATCAAAATGGGGACACTCAGCAAATGACTCATATTTATGATGACTGACGTGTCCCGGGAACATGCGATCCCCTTTCGTGACCTTTTGACAATCAAAGTCAATAGGGAAGCCAGATTCACTTAACAACTGCATCACTACCTTAACAACTGTTGTGATTCACTTAACATCTGTGGCAAAAGAGATTATAAAATGGGGCAAAATTCACTTAACAATTGTCTTGCTTAGCAACTGAAATTTTGGGCTGAACTGCGGTCATAATTTGAGGACTGCCTGCATAATGTACGCTTTATAAGCAAACCACTCTATAGGTGTGGCACTGCTGGGATGCTCCAGATTCAAATCCCACATGTCAGTGAGTTTAATTGGGTGAACTTGATTTAGGGCCCTGGTGCAGAGTGGTTAGAATGCAGTACTGCAGGCAAACTCTGCCCACAGCACGGAGTTTGATCCTGACCGGCTCAAGGTTGACTCAGCCTTCCATCCTTCTGAGGTCAGCAAAATAAGGACTCAGATTGTTGAAGGCAATATGCCAACATTATAAACTGCCCAGAGAATGCTGTAAAGCAATGTGGAGTAGTATATAAGTCTAAGTGCTATTGCTAACTTGGCTTAGTTATTCTATCTTGCAGGTTAATTGTAAAAGATGGTTGAGAGATCTTTTAAATGAGCCTGACCTCTTTGTATTCTAATACTCTACTGCAGTGTTTCTCAACCTTGACAATTTTAAGGCATGTGGACTTCAACTCCCAGAATTCCACAGCCAGCATTGCTGGCTGTGGAATTCTGGGAGTTGAAGTCCACATGCCTTAAAATTGTCAAGGTTGAGAAACACTGCTCTACTGATTCTCATACGTGGCTGGTTTCTGTGTGTGCCTAGAAATGTTTTGAGTTTTCAAGTCTGAAGGTAATGTGTATAACACAGGCTCCAGTTGGGTATTATCTTGAAGGCCCGGAATATAGGGCCTTGGGTCAAGTAACACGACTTTGTCACAAAACATATTCACATTGTGGTTTCTCACCAAATTCCACTCTTCTTGACTACAGCGCAGATTTTGTTTCAAGGATATGACAAACATTCATTCAGATCTGAACCTATTAAAGATCTGAGGAATTTACAAAGGAGCCGAAGACTGCCAAGAAAATGAGAGAAATCTCTCTACACAAATCCATGAGTGTCTTCTTTCTTAAAATGAATCCTTTCCATTATTAGGAGGCTGATAACAGGATTGAATTAGAAGGTCTTAGCATGCTTGAAAGAAGCCAAGTTTTATAACAGCATGAATAAACTTTGGGGGAAGTTAGGAAAAGTCTCTTTTAAGTTGAGCTCAATCTCTGATAACTTCATGGATATATTCATGTCCCCGCCACAAACACAAACACATATTGCGTATGTCTAGTTTAAGGAAAAGAAGGATGAGGGGTGACAGGAGAGCAGTGTTCCAATATCTCAGGGGCTGCCACAAAGAAGAGGGAGTCAAGCTATTCTCCAAAGCGCCTGAAGGCAGGACAAGAAGCACTGGGTGGAAACTAATCAAGGAGAGAAGCAACCTAGAACTAAGGAGAAATTTCCTGACAGTTAGAACAATTAATCAGTGGAACGACTTGCCTCAGAAGTTGTGAATGCTCCAACACTGGAAGTTTTTAAAAAGAGATTGGACAACCATTTGTCTGAAATGGTATAGGGTTTCCTGCCTGAGCAGGGGGTTGGACTAGATGACCTCCAAGATCCCTTCCAACTCTGTTATTCTATTCTGTTCTGTTCTGTTCCATTTTGTTCCATTCCATTCCATTCCACTCCACTCCATTCTACATACAGATGCTCCAACAAAAAAAACAAAAGTGCCAGATCATTGACTTTTTCCAAGATTTTCTCCCTTTTCAAATTAAGCCTGTACAGAATAGTGCCTGAAAAGAATGGAGCAAAGACGGAATGTCCTGCTTGGAAGAAATAGAAGATTCTTGTTAGGAGAGAGAATATGCAATATTTAATTCAGGGAACAATGCTGATTAGCATTAACTAAACAATCAGCTATTTTACTAGCTTTCCTGCTTGCTTGCAACACAGATAATAAAACAACACAGAATTAGAGTTGGAAAAGACCACTGAGGTCATTCAACCCACTTCTTTGCAACATGGCAAAAATCCAAATAAAAACATCCTCCACAGATGTTGTCCAGCCTCTGCTGGGAAACATCCAGCAAATGAAAGCTTGTCACCTTCTGGATAATTGGTCCACTGCTGACCTATTCTAACTGCAATGTCAGGCGTGAAGAATCAGGACCACACGTTAGCTCCAGTTAGGCTGATTTATTGCTCATGTTTATACACGTGAATCTACTCAACCCACAGTCAACACTAAATTCTTGAGAGTTCTTGAGAGAACTTTGGAAAGTCAAAAGTATCACTGAAGTATCACTTCAGGGGAAAGAATATTCTACCACTTGATGTCAGGCACAAAGAATCAGGACCATGAGTTAAGTTCTGGTTAATCTGATTTATTACTCATGCCTACATACAAGAATCTAGTCAACTAATGGGCAGCACTACACTCATGCTAAGTAAGAGTTAATGGAATTCAAGAGGGATTGGACTTAGACTGTTTGTGGGAATGTAATGATTCTTAAGAGTTAATGGAATTCAAGAGGGATTGGACTTAGACCAGTGGTTCTCAACCTTTCTAATGCCGCGACCCCATAATACAGTTCCCCATGTTGTGGTGACCCCCAACCACTTATACATCACCGGGTGCCAGGGGCATGGCCAAAGAAAAGGGGGAAAAAATGGCGGACAGCCTTGTTTGGTGACCCCCATGAAATGGTCGTTCGACCCCAAATGGGGTCCCGACCCACAGGTTGAGAACCACTGACTTAGACTGTTTGTGGGAATGTAATGATTCTTAAGAGTTAATGGAATTGAAGAGGGATTGGACTTAGACTGTTTGTGGGAATGTAATGATTCTAGGCTAATGACTCTCTTGACTCCACCGCAGGCTCTGCCTGCTATTCTCCTACACCTAGGAGGTTTCCTGCCAGTATTCAACTTGGATCTGCCTTTTTATCACTTAAATCTATTATTTTGTGGCTGTAATGATGTATCTTAATGTTCTTCTGTGTGACTTTTTTTTTTACAGTACTTCACAAGTACAAGCATATCACCCTTCAGATGGTACAGGTGTCTTTAAAAAAACTGCAGATGTCTCCTCTTGTTTGCAGAAGACAAGGTTGTCTGACAAGGGGATGAAGAGAGAGTGCCACTGCTTTCGTTGTTCTTCATGCACCATCTTCACGTATTTCATTTACTGTACGGCTTTGTGATGCGCATATGTTCAAACAGCTGATGCCTCCTATGACATTCTGTCTCCTTCCTGCATCTTTACATGCTGTTCCGGACGGTTTTAAAAAAGATAAGGTTTCTTTCTCTCTCACTCCCTTAGTTATGAGTGAATTAATAGCTTTATTGGGAGATAAATGGAAACAACAGTGTTGCTGGTAGCTTAGCCCTGCATCTGAAGCATTTTTAATGTACAATATTTGCGAATATAACTAGTTTGGCCAAGGGATGGAGAACATTAGACCGTGCAATTTTGCAGTTACTTCTTCCACATTGGTTTTGCGTTTTCTGTCATGGACAAATTAAAAGCATTCGGACTACAGGTAGTCCTCAAATTATGATCATCATTAAACTTCCCTTGCGAAAGCAAGGAGGTTGTTAAGAGAGCCATGCCTGATTTTATGACTTTTTGGCCATGGTTTTTAAGTGAATCACCCCAGTTGTTAAGTGAATCACACAACTGTTAAGCAAATCCGGCTTTCCCTCCCCCCCGACTTTGCTTGTCGGATGCCTACTAGGAAAGTTGCAAATGGCGATCACGTGACATCGGGATGCTGCAATTGTCATTAATGCAAGCTGTTTGCCAGGTGCCCGAATTTTGATGATGGGTACACTGCATTGGTTGAAAATGGAAGTCACTTTTTTTTTCAATGGCCACATAACTTCGAACAGTCACTAAATGAATGATTCTAAGTTGAGGACTACCCATATCCGTTGCCTCAGTGTTCCATGTATAAAATGGTTAAGTGATTTTGATAAAGTCTCCTAAATCAGGGGTCCTCAATCCCCAGTCCGTGGACTGGTACTGGGCCATGTCATACCATCAACCGGTCCACACAAACAAAGAGCCGAGGTGGCGCAGCAGTTAGAGTGCAGTACTGCAGGCCACTTTAGCTGACTGTGTTCAGCAGGTCAGCGGTTCAAATCTCACCGGCTCAAGGTTGACTCAGCCTTCCATCCTTCCGGGGTAGGTAAAATGAGAACCCAGATTGTTGGGGGCAATGTAAATATATATATATACATTGCTTACTGGTGTACACCGCTTAGAGAGTGCTTGCACTTAAAAGCGGTATATAAGTCTCATAAATAAATAAATAATAAATAAATAAATAAATAAATAAAGTCCCATCTGTGGAATGCAGGCAGCACACAAAACCACGCACCCTCCGGTCCGTGGAAAAACCTCTCTCCACAGAACTGGTCCCTGGTGCCAAAAGGTTGGGGACCTCTGTCCTAAATGAGTTCTTCTCCATGCCGTCTCCAAAATCTTCCCCACTGAAAAGTAACAAGTCCCCCCCCAAAGATAAGAAGAAACATATTTTCTCACATCTAATAAGACTGTGTGAAGTGACACAGATTTTGCAAGCAAAATAAGAGCTGCCTCAAAGCCAGAGGTGCTCACAAAGGGATAATCTATTATCTAATTTTGTACACAATTATTTTTGCTGCATGTGTCTGGAGGAAAGCAGAGGGAAATTTTTCACAATTGGGGTCTCCAATCAATCCCGGGCACTCAAGTATGAATTGATGGTGTTTGGAAAATGTAGAAATAGACTGATCAAGAAGAAAAATACAGGAAATTGTAGCTAACATCTCAGAAACGAGTTGCGAGTTGTGTTAAAACTTGGACATCGTATGAGCAATAATTTTGGCCTTAGGGAAAGGGCAACACATCAAATTCTTTCCATTGTGTGTATAGCTTTCGTGTAAATTCATATTCTGTATATAAATCTTTGGCACAGAGATGTTAATCAAAGAGAGAGCCCTGCTGGTTACATCTGCACAATTCTTCACAACATGCTTGGCAATCCTTTAGGTTTTATTTTAGCATCAGCAAGTCCTTTCTGTTTTCCTAGATTTTTTAAGTTTTCCTCCATTCTTTTAAAATCCTTAAATTTTTATTTGCCAGCTGTTCCAAAGAGGCATTACCAATTTTCTTCTTCTTTACTTCTTCTTTTGGTGTAAAGGGAGATAACGACGTTCTGGGGTTTGTTCTTCTTGGCACTTTAACTATTGTTATTTGATGCTGTTTTAGTGTGCCTTAGATATTGTCTCTCCATCTTCTTCTTTGTCTGCCTTGTGTTCTTTGGCCTTCTCCGCTTATTGTACATGCCCTGTATGGTGTAGACTCCCGAGACAACCTCTCCAGATTAGCAAACCACTTTATTTGCTCTTTTCGTATGTAGTTGAGGTGTCATGGTTCCGACAGATGAATCTCTTCAAAAGAACTTCGAGGCATTGTTTCCCTTAAAGAATCTTTTATTCGAGAAACAAAATATCGGCACTGCATAGTTGAAGCCAAAAACTGAATTCCCCTCCCTTGGCACAAAGCAGCAAAGCACAATTCCCTCCTCCGATTAACAGTCATAAATCACATTCCCCAATTAACTTGAAGGGCGGGCTTTCTCCCCAGCTCTCCAGCCTGCCAAATCTCTATCAACTCTGGACCTAATAACCTTGGGTTCCCACGGCTGAGTTATTATTGTTATGACTAGCTGGACTCTCATCCACATTTCCCCTCCCAGTATCAACGAACTCTAAAAGTGATAGAGAAAAAATGGCTACATTTCCATCTGCTGTCAAAGCAAGAACATCCAATGTTAGCAGCATTGACATTAGGATTGGTTCTATGCCAATTCTTTCTCTTATGATCTCATTTTTTATTTTATCTCTTCTGTTCTCTCCAGCAGCTTTCCTCAAATATCTCCTTACCCATAGAAGAGAATATTTGTAGCTCAGGGTTGAATTGTGGTGTCCTCAATGCTCTCTGAGCTTTGTTGTTTTCTTTCATTATCAAGCTAGGGAGAGTGCTAGTAGAGAGTGGTGTTTGCTTATATTTATCTGTGGTACATCATTCAAAAACCATACATGAAACCCTTCTAGTCTCTGGCTGCTGGCTGCTTCAGTCATATCACTTTAAGCAAATAGGGAACTTATTTATTTATTTATTTATTTATTAATAAAATTTATATGCCGCCCAATCCCTAGGGACTCAGGGCGGCATACAAAATTAAAACAACAAGTATAACATGAGCCGAGGTGGCGCAGCAGTTAGAGTGCAGTACTGCAGGCCACTTTAGCTGACTGTGTTCAGCAGGTCAGCGGTTCAAATCTCACCGGCTCAAGGTTGACTCAGCCTTCCATCCTTCCGAGGTAGGTAAAATGAGGACCCAGACTGTTGGGGGCATGTAAATATATATATATACATTGCTTACTGGTGTACACAGCTTAGAGAGTGCTTGCACTTAAAGTGGTATATAAGTCTCATAAATAAATAAATAAATAAATAAATAAATAAATAAATAAATAAATAACAATTAAAAATGAATACATTCACACAGCATGTCCCAATCGAATCCCAGCCCCCCCGGGGACATGAACCCCAGGCCTGCCGGAACAGGAGAGTTTTAATAGCTTTCTTGAAGGCCAGCAAGGTGGGAGTAGTTCGAATCTCGGGGGGAAGTTGATTCCACCACGTCGGAGCCACCACAGAAAAGGCCCTTCCCCGAGGACCCACCAGCCGACATTGTCTGGCCGACGGGACCTGAAGGAGGCCCAATCTGTGGGACCTCACCAGTCTCTGGGAACTATGCGGCAGTATACGGTCTTGTAAGTAACCTGGTCCTAAGCCATGAAGGGCTTTAAAGGTGACAACCAACACCTTGAATTGCATCCGGAGACTTCCATTTACTCACAACTGTATAATCAATGCAAGAGGAAGTGTGACTTGGCACAAATGTACATATCTAGTGGCAATGTCTGGAGAGGTATGATGGGGTCATCCTGCTCCATTGATGCATAAACATTCACTCCTGGGAAATGTTTCATTTCTTTTAATTTCATTTATTTGATTTAGGCTTACAACCTTTGACTTCCAATCATTCATTTAGTGACCGTTCAGAGTTACAACAGCACTGAAAAAAGTGACTTAGGACCATTTTTCACACATACGACTGTTGCTTCATCCCCACGGTCACCTGATCAAAATTCAGATGCTTGGCAACCAGCTCATATGTATAACATTTGCAGTGTCCCGGGGTTATGGGACTCCTTTTGTGACATTCTGACAAGCAAAGCCAATGGGAAGCCAGATTCTCTTAACAGCCTTGTCATTAACTTAACCACTCCAGTGATTCGCTTAACAACTATAGCAAGGAAGCTCATAAAATGGGGCAGAATTCACTTAACAAATGTTCTTGCTTAGCAATAGAAATTTTGGACTTAATTGTGGTCATACGTTGAGGACTACCTGTAAAGTGAACCTATAAGCTACGGCTATGGAATGAATTCAGTTTAAGACACAACTGCTTCCCCGAAAGTAAGGCCTACCCCAAAAATAAGCCCTAGATTGATTTTGGGGGGTGGGCCTAATATAAGCCCTCCCCCCAAAATAAGCCCTCGTTTTGGGGCAAGGCACATGCCTAAAAATCAAGCTAGGGTGGAGGTGTGGAATTGCCCCATATGCCACACACCCACTCACCTTGCAGCCAGGCCTCTCCTCCCCAGCCCATTTCTTCTGTGGCATCTTCTGCAGCCAGGCCTGCATTTTTCAGTCACAGGCCTTTCCGGAAGGCCAGTGCAGCCAAGAAACCGAGCTATGGATTCAATAGCTTGGTACTTGGCTGTTTAGGCCTTCTGGAAAGGCCTGACTGCAAAATGCAGCCCCGAATGCAGCTGCAGAACTTCAGCCCCAGAAGAAGTGGACCGGCTGGGTGGGGCTGTCGGTGCTGGAGGTGAGGTAAGGCCTACCCTAAAAATAAGACCTGGTGCCTATTTTGGAGGCAAAAAAAAAAAAAGGACCCGGTCTTATTTTGGGGGAAACATGGTATGTTTTCCTTCTCTGTATGCCAAGCCATCATTAACGAGCGGAGCAAGGTGTCAGAATCAACCTTTGCAACAACACACTCACAAAAAAGGAAGGAAGTAGAACAAGCCCAGATGGTGGTAATTCCTCATCATTCGCTTATAGGATTCCAAAAAGCTTGCCAATCACACTGTCCCCTCCTCCTCCCACCAGCTTCCATTCCTATCGGCTTCTCTTCCAGATTCTGACAACTGTTTATGAGCTCAACTGTCACTCTCTTCCACTGGGGAAAGATCGATGGGACACACCAATCCCAACCTCAGTGACCTTTGAATATGACAAGATTTTTGGTCCGGCCTGCTAAATGGAAGGCTGGAGTATGGAGCATTGCCTCGGGGGTGAAACTTTTAGAGAATTTATTATCTCCTAATGCCCTTTGCACTGCTTCCCACCATCAAACACCCTGGCAGCCCTCAGAACAGGAAGAAATACATTAACTGGAATCTGATCGTTTTAAAAGGTTACAGATGCCCAAATATAATTTAATTTCATACTTGCCCTTTGAGGGTTTGGTGTATATTTTCATTTTATGACTGCAAATGATAAAGCTCTTAAGATTCTGGGCAATAAAAGGGGGGGAGGGTGGAAGTATTTTAAGGGCTGGGACTATAGACTCTTCACATGCCGTGAATTAAGTGATGAATCAGCTATTGTTCCCGCCTTTAATATTTTCCTGTATATTTGCACCTGCCCCTTTTCCATGATACAATCATATTGGATAGGTGTTCTCCATCCTTGGATACATCCAATAGAATTCTAACATTGTTGACAAAATAATTTGAAGAATACCTTCCTTCTCTCTTTCCCATAAGACAAATTACTCTCCAAGCTCCACATTTCCACAACTTTTTTTTTTTGCCATGCATCATATAGGTTTGTTTAAAGAGCAGGAACTCAAAAGTGATTTGGTATGACTCTGCCAGAGCAGGCTATGAAATCTAAGGCCACCTTGATGTATCAATGTAGACACATTATGTTATTTTAATTTGGACTTAGACAAAATTAACTTGCACTAGAAGACACCTTTTTTTAAAAAAAAATAACCCATCTAAAGTTTATTATGGTTTATAACAGCTTTCATTCCATATATGTACTGTATTTGTGCATGTAAATGTGTGTACATAAGATCTCTCTCTCTCATCTCTGCCTGGCTGCCTGTCTATCTATATCTATCTATCTATCTGTCTATCTATCTATCTATCTATCTATCTATCTATCTATCTATCTATCTATCCATTTATCACCTATCATCTATCTAATCTCTCTCGCTCATCTCTCTCTCTATCTATCTGTCATCTATGTATCATTTATCTACATCTATGATCTATCTCTCTATTTCTCTATCTCTCTTATCTATCTCTCTATCTATCCATCCATCCATCCATCTATCATCTATCATTTATCTACATCTATGATCTATCTATATCTATCTATCTATCTATCTATCTATCTATCTATCTATCTATCTATCTATCTATCTATCGTTGATTGTTCTTTAGATATATTCAGTCATGCTTATTACTTCAATACTTGGATTTGCACATCATGCTCAGCCATGGTTTGTTTTAAGCACAATTTGTGGACCCACTATTGCCCAGCTTAGACATCATACTAACTCATTGATCATAAGTAAGTCCTTGACATACAACCGATCATTTAACAACCATTCAAAATTACAGTGGACTTTTAAAAGCTCCTTATGACCCATCCTCAAAGTTATGACTACTGCCCTACCCTGTATTTTTTTAGGATTCCACAAAACTTTAGTTTAAATTTAAAGGGGCAAAATTAATCCAGTTTTTTTTCCTACTTCTGGATGCATCCACCTGAATATGATATTGTCCTCAAATAGATGCAAGTTGCACACTACTTGAGCTGTGGTGGCACAGTGGTTAGAGTGCAGTATTACAGGCTGACTGCCCACTGCCAGCAGTTTGATCCTCACCAGCTCAAGGTTGACTCAGCCTTCCATCCTTCCAAGGTCAGTAAAATGAGGACCCAGATTATTGGGGGCAAGATGCTAACTCTGTAAACCGCTTAGAGAGGGCTGTAAAGCACTGTGAAGTAGTAAGAGCTATTGCTATATTCAAGTATATTGAACTTAAGCAGAACACCTATTTAAACTATGGATTAAACACAACAGTTCCTCTAACCCAGTGGTTCTCAACCTGTGGATCGGGACCCCATTTGGGGTCGAACGACCATTTCACGGGGGTCGCCAAACAACACAGTCCGCCATTTTTTCCCCCTTTTCCTTAGCTGTGCTACTCCCTTTTATTCTATTGGCTTTTGAAAGCCAATAGAATAGACTCTCTTGAATAGAGTCTAATTCTGTTGCCTTTCAAAAGCCAATAGGAATTGTCCAGGCTGTCTCTGCCCTGCTGAGCCAGCCAAAAGTCCCATTCTGCAAACGGTGCTGCACCCGTTGTGTAGTCCTCGACTTACGACCGGTTGAGTAGTCCTCGACTTACGACCGGTTGGGGGTCACGGCATTAAAAAGGTTGAGAACCACTGCTCTAACCCTTAAATGAGAGGGATTTGTCCGGGAATTGTTTGATCCTGGAGCACAGTCGCTCCCAAGCTGACGTGAAGTATTTTGAAGGCCAGTGTCTTTCGGAGAAAGAGTTAAATAAATTCCCCTATCTCCACCACTTCAATAAAGACTGTGAATAAAGACCTTTGATTTCACCCTGGGTGTCCATGCAGTCACCTCATTTGATGTCCAACTATATATGTTTCTAATTTTAAAAGCCATCTTCCTTGATTATCCATTTTCTCAAGCTGTGTTTTCAAACACCTAGAAAAATAACAAGTTTGCATAAAACGGCGGCCGGGAAGGGGGGGAGGAAGAATGAAAAGAAGAAGGACCGAGAAAAAGAAGAGAAAAGTCAGACATGGAAAGGTTATTTTATCCTCGGCTGGGGCTAAAATTAAATCTTGGAAAGTGTTTGCCTCTAAAAGCCGAGGGCCAGATGCTGTTCTCCTTGAGCAGGTGTGCTGAGGGTGGAACAGCACCCCCCCTCCTGAGAAAACACCTGCTCACAAAGGACAGCTGGCTTCTGTGTTTCAAGTTATGAAGATGAGAGAGCAGAGCGCACATACTGTACTATTCTGTGGTTGTCACATCAGAGAGTTTGATATAACCTACTTCATAGATTTAAGCGGTATATTGAATCAAAAGAGGGGGATTTGCCTAATACACCAAACAAAAGAAGAAGATGATATTTGTAGTTAGGAAGCTGAGGGAGCAGAATGAACCTACTGTACTATTCTGTGGAGACTGATATAACCTATTTTGTAGATTTAAGCTGCATATTGAATAAAAACAGGGGGATTTGCCTAACACACCAAGCCAGGGGTAGGCAACCTTGGCTCTTTTATGACGCATGGACTTCAACTCCCAGAATTCCTGAGCCAGCCATGCTGAGGGGAAAGGGAGAGCTTTCCAAGCTGAGCCATGCTGGCTCAGGAATTCTGGGAGTTGAAGTCCATGAGTCATAAAACGGCCTAGGCCTAGGCCAGAGGTAGGCAACCTCAGCTCTTTTATGACTCGTGGACTTCAACTCCCAGAATTCCTGAGCCAGCCATGCTGAGGGGAAAGGGAGAGGGTTCCAAGGTGAGCCATGCTGGCTCAGGAATTCTGGGAGTTGAAATCCACAAGTCATAAAAGAGCCAAGGTTGCCTACCCCTGCAACAAACAAAAGAAGATAATATTTGTAGCTCAGGGTTGAACTGTGGAGTCCTGGATGCTCTCTGGTTGTTTTCTTGCAGATGTTTCATTACCCAACTATGTAACATCATCAGTGCTAGAAGGGAGTGATGTTTGGTCTCTGTTTATATACAAGTGGCTGGCCCTGTCAGTATGAGTGCGAATGATCTTGGTGTTTCCTTGATTAGGTTGTTGTTTACAGTTAGCTTGTTCGTCTTCAGACATTACTCATAGGGCAAGCCACTAGTGTATAAACAGAGAGCAAACCCCATACTCACTAGCATTGATAACACTACCTAATTGGGTAATGAAATGTCTGCAAGAAAACAACCAACTTCAGAGAACACCAAGGACCCCACACCAAACAACAGAAAAAACTTAGCAAGGGTAAAATGAATCAAGCAACTGTCACTCTCTCTCAGTCCACCTCGCAGGGTTATTGTTATGGAGAAAATAGGAGGAAAGAATATTAGGTATGTTCACCACCGTGAATTATTTGTAAAAACAATAAAGGCAGGATACAGAAACAATGGTGTTGGACAAGACACTTGAGAGTCCCTTAGACTGCAAGGAGATCCAACTGACAGTCAATCCTAAAGGAAACCAACCCTGGCTGCATTTTGGAAGGACAGATATTGAAGCTGAAACTCAAATACTTTGGCCACCAAATGAGAAGAGAGGAATCCTTGGAAAAGACCCTGAAGATGGGAAAGATTGAAGGCAAAAGGAGAAGGGCAGAGGAAGTCATTGATGCAATGAACATGAATTTGGGCAAACTCCAGGAGACAGTGGGGGACACGGGGATCTGGTGTGCTACAATCCATGGGATCATGAAGAGTTGGACATGACTCAGCTATTGAACTAGAATGAACAACAAACAAAATAAGTTAGGCCTTTTATTGACCTAGGTGAGGAGTAACCCGTGCTTGAATTCTTGTGATTGTTTTAGACCAGACCAGAGGTTTTTAGTGAAGAATAGTTGAGTAAGGAATTAGAGCAGTGTTTCTCAACCATGACAATTTTAAGGCATGTGGACTTCAACTCCCAGAATTCCACAGCCAGCAGTGCTGGCTGTGGAATTCTGGGAGTTGAAGTCCACATGCCTTAAAATTGTCAAGGTTGAGAAACGCTGAATTAGAGGAAACAGATATTGTCTGTGATGACCAAAGCAGGTGGGGGAAGCGAATGCAACTTTAGGGGGTATATCTTTATCTGTGTTCTTTCCCTCTGTCTGGCTTACGATTCCCTAGGTCAGCCTTCCCAATCTGATGCCCTCCAGATTCAGAAGTTAATCTAAAACATCTGGCTACCACATAGGTACAAACACCTGTAACTAACACCCAATTTTAAGCCAAGATGATCACAAACCAATTTAATGCCATCTTTTGCTTTTCACAAATGTTGGCAGAGACCAGCCACTTGAAACACTATTGCTCAAAAAAAATCAACAACTTATAAACAATAGATTATTTTGGGATATGCTCTCTTTAATCTTAGGGGGGAGGAAAGAAACCCATTTACAGTATTCCACCCTCTTTCCTTAAAGAGAAAGGAAATTAAAGGTGGCTTGAATTCTCCAGTGATGTTTGACAGGTACGTGGCACAATGCTCTAGTCCAGGGGTAGGCAACCTTGGCTCTTTTATGACTCATGGACTTCAACTCCCAGAATTCCTGAGCCAACATGGCCCAGCTTGGAAACTCTCCCTTTCCCCTCAGCATGGCTGGCTCAGGAATTCTGGGAGTTGAAGTCCACGAGTCATAAAAGAGCCAAGGTTGCCTACGCCTCCTCTATGTCCTCTCATCTTCCATAGATGATTCCAAAGCACGGGAACTCAGAGCTGGCATCAGAGCCAATCCATATCTGAACTTTGACCTAGGACCAAGCCAGGAATTCTGTCAATTCTCACTGAAACAGAAATATCTGGAGAACATCCTCCATAATGCTTATGTTCCTCACTTCAGTTCCCTACAATGTTTCATACTTTTTCTCTCTCCTTGGAATGACTCAATCTAGCTGATCCAGGACTGGGTTTGTTAATATCTGAATGCTTTGAGCCTGGGCCATGTCTGGAACACCATAAACTACTTCCTGTTCTGCAAGATTTACTTCTGGAAGGTTACAGACTAGCCTCAGAATGATCAAGGGAAGTCAAGGGAAACGAGACAAACCGAAAGCCAGAACGGATTTTTCTCCAAACCAGAGGACAAGAATTACAACAGTCTGAGGCTAATTTAGCATGTAATGAGAATCAACACAAGCTGAAGATTAGTACGATTTTCATGGAAGAAGACTGGCACTCGGTCAGTTCCTATTGTCCAAATATGCAAAAGCTCTTGGGGTGCCCCTCCTCAACCCCTAAAGAGAATTGGGGAAGGGGTTGTAGCGTTTAAAGGAGAAAGGATTATATTCTCAGATTTGGAACTGGCTGGATTTGGTAAAGTAGAGGAAACAGGCCTATTTTGCATGCTTGCTTTAGTATTCCAAATGCTTCTTGATGTAATTGAATTGTTGTTTCTGCCTCTATTAATACATATGCAAATGAGCCAATGCTGCAGCTTGCCTTATTAATCATATGTGTGCTTCTGTCTGTCTGCCCCATAGGCCTAGGAGTCGGAAAGAGGAGAGAGTTAAGGAAAGGCAGGCATTTTAAGCCACAAGGAAGCTGACTCATGCAGAGAGAGGTCTGCTAGTACGGCATTCCCCTAACCCAGTGGTTCTCAACCTTTCTAATGTCGCGACCCCATAATACAGTTCCCCATGTTGTGGTGACCCCCAACCACTTATACATCACCGGGTGCCAGGGGCATGGCCAAAGAAAAGGGGGGGGGAAATGGCGGACAGCCTTGTTTGGCGACCCCCGTGAAATGGTCGTTCGACCCCAAATGGGGTCCCGACCCACAGGTTGAGAACCACTGCCCTAACCTTTATGGCTTTGTGGACTGGTGGGGGGAGGGGATGATGCTGTGGTGCCCGCTGCTCGCACAGATGGAGCTTTGTGCATGCTCGCTCACCCACTGCTCTCGTAAGTGCAGCTGCGTGCATGTGAACATTCACCTGCCGCTTCCACGGCCCCGTTTCGAAAGGGCCACGGCCCGGTAGTGGTTGTGGGACCCCTATGCTAGTACAGGGAATGCTGGAAAAGGAAACGAGAAGTCACTTAGATTCTCCCTTTCCCTACACGTCTTCATACCTATCAGTGGGCCACGTTCACACAAGATGCTAAATCTTTACTCCGGGTTATTGAAATACAATAACCTGCTGTATTCAAATTATATGCCAGTATTTCTCAATCTAAGTCAGGGGTGTCAAACGTGCAATTGTACGTGACATGTGGCGACGTATTGTGACTTTTTTCTCATTGTCGGAACTGGGGTGGGTGTGGTTTCGGCATGACGCATCCGGCAGTTTGACACCCCTGATCTAAACAATGTTAAACTGTGTGGACTTCAACTCCCAGAATTCTTCACCTGCCATGCTGGCTGGAGAATTCTTGAGAGTTGAAGTCCACATAGTTTAATATTGCTGAGGTGGAGAAATACCGCATTATACAATGTCCAAACTAGATAGTCAGGCAGGCAGGCAGGCAGATAGATAGAAGCTTAATTGAGAGGTAGGCAAACATTTTAGGATAGGGTGACATTTGGAAAGCTAGGCACACAGGCAACAATGGCTTCCAGGGCGGGTGTGGCCAATCACAAACTACTCATTAGCTCACTGACCTTCTCTGGAGACTGTTTGTTAGCTTTACATGAGGTCTTTGTGAAACCTAAAGGCCCCATGATGTTAGAAACTGGTGTTTTAGAACAGCGGTCCCCAATCTTTGCAGCTTGACGGCCCAGCGGAGGAGGGGGGGGGGAGAGAGAGAGGGAAACGGCCATGCAAGTGGTGGGTTGGCGCACATGTGCACACGTGCATGCTGTCCCACCTCTGATGCAAGTTGGACTGCGTGCGCGTGGCCCCAGTTGCTAATAGGCCATGGCCTGGGGTTGGGGACCCCTGTTTTAGAACAGGCCATCCTTCTGTTCAATATTTTTAAAATTAATATAATACTTTTCAAAAGTTGTGAAGGGGAGCAAGCCTTACGGGTAGCAAGGGAAGAGTCTGAAGATACCATCCCAGGAATGCTCACAACATGTGAAGATAATAGCTGACATTTCCACCTGCTGCATCATGAATTACCCAACACTATTTAAATCTACTGTGGGATATTGATTTGATGTCTTCATAGTATTTTATATTGCCAACCCTACATGGAGAAGTCAATATTTTGCTCCCTACCATCACACATGGGGAGAGTACTTCCAGCATCCCTATCCAGGATGAATGGATCAGATGGGTCAATTCTATCTGAGGAAGGTGATCCTGCAGAAACCTCTTCCCAATCCATCTGTCTGAATGGGTCTGCTCGTGTTCTACTGTTTAATGATATAAACACTTCTCCCTTATCCTCTACATCCAAGATTGTGAAGGGGACAAATTAGACTCACAAAGGAAGGCAAACATAATCGTCCCAGGATAATGATGCAGGATCCAATCTGGGACAATCATTGGGACCAGAGGTTTTGTTTTTGGACTTGTACTGGTACTTCAGGGAACTTCTCTCTAGCAGAGTGTGTGCTGTGTGTGGTATTTATATGTTGCCTGTTGTAGGTGGCTTTTTTTGAGGTTGATTGGGGTGTTGATGGGTGACTATTAAGTCATTGGCTGTTGTTTGCTTGTGCTGCCAAGTCCTCGCCTCCTAAGTACTTGATAAGCTGTTAGTAAATCAGCACTCATTTTCCCAGGCTTCAACCACTTCCCTGGCTGTTTTTGTACCTGCTTGTCCAACAATCTTAGTGGCTGCAAAATTGAATGTATGTCCTTGTTTGTTGCAGTGTGAGGCTATCAGTATGTTTGGGTCTCCTCGTTTGACCGCTCACTTGTGTTCTTGCAATCTGGTGCTTAGCTTCCTCCCTTTGTGTCCCACATTAGACTTCACATGAAACTGCCCGGCCTAATGTATGCTTTTGAAGAACATTTTATCACAATGTGTAACTTTGCCACTGGAAGTTATGCAGATACTATCCTAAGGAAGAGCTCCAAGGAGATTTCAAAATAGTCTTTGTCTGTCATGGAATTTCACCCGAGTGGGTAGAGAATGACGCTCCTGGAAAAATCAAATAGATTTGCAAGTCAAATTTGGTAGCTCCCTAATTCTTGAATCTGTAAGGATTCCCAATTTACATCCAGCAAATCTTTTATATACAAATAAGGGTTAAACTCAGGGACAATGCCAGCGCAATTATGCAGGTGTGGAGAAGGAACTGCCATTCCTTTTTCTTGAAATATTTCTTTGGAGAAGAAAGTTTGAACTCATAACTTTAAATAATTGAATCAAGTGATGTCATTCAAAAGCATTTGAACCATAGCCGAGTAAACCATTTAATCGTAGGGTCAGTTCACTCTGCACTGCAGATATTAGTTAAACAGTGTCTTGTATCAAACAGATTGAAGGATATAGCACATTATATACAATCCTTTCCAAACTTGTTCATATGTGAATTGTATGTGGCCGGATTTTATTTCACCAATCTGTTCATTGTTCAGTTTTCCGAAGTAGAAATTATTCTCATATGGTGTCCAAAACAGCTTTAGGAACTGTATAGCTTCCCATTTTTTGAAGACTATATGGAATTTACCCTCAAAATTATCTTTTTGCTGTAGCCGAGTCATTATCACGTGACCATGGGGGAATACTGCAATGTTTGTGTGAAAAACGGTCATAAGTCTCTTTTTTTCAGTGCCGTTGTAATTTTGAACAGTCATTAAACAAATGATTGTAAATTGAAGACTACCTGTAATCTCCTTGTTGAAGATCAGGAACAGATACATCTCCGGAACTCAACAACGTGGTGGACTTTTATTAGGAAAACAGACGGCCAGCAGTCATCGCTTTTGTAATTCTTTCCAGAAAATGAGAAACGAGGTATAGACTAGTGGGAATGTTAGACACATGGGAAGACAGATTCTCATGCATGCAGCTGCAGTGAGGTGGAAAACATCAATTTTGACCATTAATAATATCTTATTTAACTACACCTAAAAGTGGAACATGTCTGCAAGCTTTCTTTTCCCCCTCCTCTCCTCAGCTGCTGTTTATGGGCATGGATCCATTAGTAGCAATAGAAGTGCATCTATTCCTACAGCTGGGGAACTGGCCTTTGATCCCCACCAATCTCCTATAAAATGGGCCGTTTGGCTGCTCCTTGGACAGAACAGGTGGTGACTATCTTCTAGCCAACCCACCTAAATATAGCGTCGGCAATAAATGGGGAGCGCAGTGCCCAATCTAGGTTAATATTATATGTTTGAGACCAATTTAAGGGGCTAGCCAATTGGGAAATATTCATATTATGCTGCCTTATTAACTCTCTATCATTATCATCTTCAGCGTTTGTGATGTCCATCAAGAAAAGTGCATATTAATATTAAAGGAATCTAGTGAGCTAATGGCGGATGGATGCTTGCCATCTTTTGGCAATGCTAATGTGAACCGTTGCAGCGTGAGCATTCAGCTCCTATTTTCAGTTTATCTTGCCCAGATGTTTGTTCTCAAAGAGCCAGCTCTGTTTTGTTTTGATTTTTTTTCCACCGTGCAAATGGACGGTGAGGGTACCTCAGCAGAGGTGATCAAGCTGCACGTTAATGAATTGTCCCCTCGGTAGATTAAAACATTTATAGGCAGCAGGTAAAGCCTCAGAAAACAAAGAGAACAAAATCTATCAGCTCAGGTTCAAAGTGTAACTGATATTTACAGTTGTATCCTACTTAGAAAAATTGCAATATGTTCTCTTCTCACCTATGGTGCCTTCTGCCCTAGCACTCATTTTCAACATCTGTGCAAATTATTTTCATCTTTTATATATATATATAACTGTACAGATCCTGCTGTACAGGAGTTTCCAATTTTCAGGTCCAATGTGATTCAATCTCCAGATTTATCCCACGCCTAATCAACCTTCACCACAATGTAGGGAGCTTTGGGGCAAGTTTAGACACCCCATAAGCAAGTCAGAAAATACACAAGATCAGTTTCTCAATGATCTGCATTTATGTTCCAAAGGTATTTTTTTTTCTGAAAGGCAACTGGACTTTCTTCGTGTTTTCTTTGAAAATATGTAGCTTCTCATCCAAAAAGCTGCTTCCGTTTAGAAGCTTCTTGCAT